>NW_004443648.1:318080-333004 GCF_000330505.1 Entamoeba invadens IP1 | reverse complement strand
GTCGTCTTCGATGAAGTTGATTGAATTGTCGACGATCTCATTGATAATGAAACTTCTTGGGTTCTCTCCATTAGTGTCACTCACGACAAAGTTGTCTCCAAAGTCGTTGAAGATCATAGAGAAGACACCTCTATTAACTGCGTAGACCATTTTGATGTTGTGTTTTCTGCAGTTCTCATTGACGATGATTGACTCCTTTTCCCCCAATAATTGTGTCAACACCAAAATGTCATAGTTCGAATAAAGTGACTCGTCATTCAACTCACGCGTTTCTGCATTAACAGATACACTTGGATTGAGTTCTTGGAACTTTGAAACAGTCGCGGCGCTTACTACTTTTCCGATATCAGACTCAGAAAAGAAAAAATTGTTACCGACCTCTTTAAGACCCCCTTTTGTGTTGTCCAAAAGCCCCACCGATTTGACGGACATCAATATCACGTTTTTGGCGATCTCACATCCAATCCCACTTAACCCAACAATCAACACACGAGTGCTGAGCATACGCATTTGCGCCTCTTTACCAATTGTGTATAATTGGCGACTTAAGACAGCCTCGTCTATCTTCTCTGCCATTTATTTAAGGTTACTAGTTCTAATTACTTTTAAATTATTCGAACTCTTTTTTCTTTCTGGTATGTGTTCTATTTCGAGATTGAAGTTTTGTTTTTACTATTTATTTAGTTTCTATTACTAGTGTTTTAACTTGGTGGTTGTTTCATAACGATTATTACAAATTTGCAATAATATAATCTAAAACATTTTGTTTTCTTAAAAATAACTAAAAAAAAGATTTATTGCTGTTAGGAGACTTTATAATCCCTTTGAAAATCGCCGACTTTATAGTGGTCTTAAAAGTCGCTGACCTAAATATTTAGTTAAATAACTATTCAAAATACCATTTATCATGTAAAAGGAATTGAAAAAATAAACCATATAAATTTAATATAATTATTATTAAAAAAAAAATGAAAAAATACCGTCCCAATTATATCTTCTCAAATCATTTTTTTAAATTATATTTATATGATTATAATATAACAAATTATAACAACTATTGTGTTTTTCACATTTTTGAGACAATAATGAATATGGTATAATTTATTAAAGTTAATAGTTATTTAGTTCTAAAAGAAGTCGACTTTTGAAGGGATTCAAAAAGTCGCCGACTTCTCAGTAATATCAAAGTCGCCAAACAGCCATTAGTGACTTTAAAATTAAAATAAAAACTATAATATAAATTGAAAATTAAAACAAATCAATTATTATTTAATAATAAATAAAACTAATTGCGTTTTTCATTGAAGAAAATTGATTTTTTCAATTTTTTTTCAAATTCATTTTTGTCGAATCAACTTTGAGTTTTTTCTTTCAAAAAAAGAAAATAGAATTGTATATAGTAAAATGTATAGCAAAATAATTATATTATCTAATACTCTTAAAATAGTTAATCATCGTCCGAATGTATCTCTAGTAACCCTAAACATCAAACACATGTGCCCAAAAAGAAACTAGGTTTACTTGTTAATTACACAACAATCAAAATGTCAAATGAGATGCCCAAAATTCATCCTATTGCTCCTTATTTAACCACAAAAGTGATAACAATAGATAGAGATAATATTAACATGTCTGAGATGACTGAAGCCGCTGAAATCATTCAAACGGGGGGGTTAGTTGCTTTTCCTACAGAAACTGTATATGGTCTTGGTGCAGATGTTTTTCACCCCGAGTCGATCAATCAAATATTTCGAGTGAAAGGGAGGCCGAACGATAACCCACTGATCACACATATTTCCGATTTAAAAATGTTGGACCGTCTTGCTGCATTCGTCTCGGACGACGCAAAAAAGTTGATCGCAAAATTTTGGCCGGGTGCGTTAACGATTATATTCCCGCGCGCGAAAGGAGTACCAGACGAAGTAACGGCGGGTCTCGATACAGTCGGGGTACGGATGCCATCACACCCGATTGCTTACAATTTGATTCGACTCGCAAATACACCGATCGCTGCGCCTTCCGCAAACTTATCTACAAAACCATCGCCAACATTGGGTTCACATTGTGTCGACGATTTGAATGGACGTGTTGAAATGATTATAGATGGGGGTGCTTGTGACATTGGAGTTGAGTCGACCGTCTTAATGTTGAGTCCTAAAGGTCCTGTAATTCTTCGACCCGGCGGAGTCACTCTCGAGATGCTCCGAGAAGTCATCCCAACAACGTGTGTATATAAAATGTCGACTAACAAGACTTTAGAAGCAAAGCCGCCAACACCAGGAATGAAATACAGACATTACGCTCCATCTGTTGAGACTGTGGTGGTTGTTGGCAATAAACGCGTTGAGAAATTAGAGGAGTTATGTCAAGACTACAAACAGGAAGGCAAGCGTGTTGGGTTAGTCACATGGAGTATGACCAACACAGAGAACTGTGAGATCGTTCTTAAAGTCGACGGAGATAAGTATAAGGGAATGGCTCACGCACTTTTTATGGACATGAGAGACTTGGACAAGAAGGTCGATGTCATATTCATTGAGGGTGTCGATGAGATTAAAGAAGGATTGGCTGTAATGAATCGTGCCAAGAAAGCTGCTGTACGGACAATCGAAGCGAATTAACTGTGATTTGGTATAGTTTATTTATATAATATAATTATAGTTAAATATAGTTAACGAGTGCCGTCACTTGAATGGTGAATGACATATAAAAAGTGGCTTATGCATGGGCAAATCGTCTTGTGTAATCTCTTGCATTCATTTTTGCTTGAGTCGGGTTCGAAGTCCAAAGTCCATTCACTTCCAAATTGAGTGGGTCGTCTAAGTTAGGGTTGGCAAGTAATTGTTGGATTGTCTGAAGCACAGCAGTGATTTGCATTGAACAGACCCACCCACTTTCTTTCAACGTGTCCAAACAGATTTTGCCGAAAAACGAAATGTTGGGGTGGTATACACGAGTCGCAAACTTAATCATTGGTGGCTTGTATGGAAACTCAGCGGGAAGGAATATGTCTAATTGGAACTTTCCGCCTTCATATGGAGTGTCAGGTGGTCCGTCTATAATGGCGTTCCAATGGTCCAAATTCTCTTCATCTATAGTGACAACCACCCCCTCGGGCGGATTTTTGAGAGCATTTACGGTTTCTCGCTGAATACGCCTTTCTCGCGCTTTGTTTGTCGACATACTGGAAATTTAATTCAAAGTTCTTTTGAGTTGTCTTTGGCTGGGACTTATCGGCTTAAAGACAAATAAAATCGGGAAAGCCCAAATGAACTGAAACAAACAAATGATTTATTACTCAAATTAATTTTAAGTAATTAACTTCGAGATAAAGTACTACTTTTATATAGTTTTTAATGGTATATTTCTAATAAAAAATGAAAAAATTTAAATTGTATTGTTTATTAATTTAATTAATGATTAATTATACTAAATATTTAAGTAAATGTGTATTATAATAAGTTATAATAAATGAACTATATTAATAATAAAAAAGTGTTCAAACTAATAATTTATCTTAATATTCTTTTTTATTATAATTTCTAAAAAACAAATAATAAAGTATAATTACAAAAAAAATTTAAGTCGTAAGTTAAGATTCTAAACATTTAACAATTAAAAAGCACGAAAAAATAAAAAGATTTTATTTTTAAAACAACAGATAAACCATTAATTTTATATTTTTGTTATTAGTTTAATATATAATTGATAGTCCGAATCAATAGAAATTTAATTTAGCGTATTTTTTTGTATAAAAAAGAAGAAAAGACAAACTTCAAAGATTCCGAACCCTTATATAAAGAGTTAATAAACGAACTGTAAAGCAAATCGAAAATATAGATGGCGAAGGATGAATGCGCAGTGTGTATGGAACGGGTAATGGTTTATTCAGTGGGCGAATGTAACCACACTGATGTCTGTTACTCGTGTTGTTTTCGTAACCGAGTGTTATATCAAGACAACAACTGTCCGTTGTGTAGACACGACAACAAACTTGTGGTCTTTTCCAAGAAGAAAGGAAAATTTGAAGATTTGACCAAGACGACACCTGTGTTCCAGTTGAAAGAATATGGTGTCGGGACAAATGACCAAGGGGTATTTAAGTACTTGAAGTATCTTCTTTCAAACACTTGCAAATTCTGTAGCAAAGAGTTTGAAACAATAGAAAAGCTTAATTTCCATTATCAAACGTATCACCACGTCCAATTCTGCCCCGTCTGTATTAATCAACAAAAGAGCTTCACATGTGACAAGGAGGTGTACACTGATGAACAATTGCAAGAACATATGAATGAGGTGGATCCAGAAACTTTGGTCAAGAAACACCCTTTCTGTGAATTCTGTAATATCCCATTCATCGACTTGGACTCCCTTTATAAACACTTGAATACACAACATGAGACCTGTTTCATTTGCGACAAGAGAGCAGAAACACCGGGTACTTCGTATTACAAAAATTATGAAGAGCTCTTTGCACATATGAAAAAGCATCACTTTGTCTGCGAGGACCCAAACTGCTTGACTAAGAAGTACATCGCTTTTTACTCAGAAGAAGAACTGAACAACCACAAAATTGCATTTCATATTAAAAAGGGCGAAAAAGTCATATTGGAGACGGGTGCGTATTTTGAACCCAACGATACTCGGCGATACAACTCACGACAAAACACAGAACGACCCAAATATGGTTCCCGTCGACGTGAAGAGCGTATAGAGAGTCGATATGAATTTCATCGAGAAGAAGAGAAGAAAGAGGATGTTGATGATTTTGAAGAAGAAGAGGTTATTTTTTCAAAGCAAGATTTCCCAAGACTGGGAAATGGCCCCGTCGATCTCCAACCCGTTATACCACAGAAACCAATGAAAGAAAAGAAAACCACTGAAATGTTCCCAGCACTCTCGAGCAACCCACAAAAGGAACAGAAAAAGAAACAAAAGAAGATACTGAAAGAAGCTTACCAAATGCATGACAAACAAGAGAAGGATTATCAATCATTAGAAAATAGACTGAAAAGCGCAGCGGGGACAAAATATGACTACTTTGTCGATATTCAAGGGAAGTTCAAGAGTGGCAATGAAAGTGCAAAAGTGATGTTAGACACCTTTAACCAATGCTGTGGCAAAGTCAAAGACAAGAACGAACTCTTAGCGGAGTTCATTAATTCGTGGCAGAATGCAAAACAGAGGAGCGAACTGATTAAAATCGATAATCAACAAAATGAAGAGAAGACTAAGATGCGAATGAGAGACGAAATGGTGATGACCGCACAACGGTGGGAAGAAGAACAACAGAAACGTATTCGTATGAGAACCGAAAAACAGATCATCCCCGAAGCAGAAAGAAAAAAGGTCGTTCGCGAGCAGCCAAAACCTAAACCTAAAAACACTGAGATGTTCCCTTCACTTGTGAAAGGACTCGACAGACCAATTCAGAAGAAGGATACATCAAATTGGAGTCAAATTGCTGCTTACTCATCAACTGAAGCGAGAAAGGCAAGGGAACAAACTAAGAAGCAAAATGAAGGGAAATTCTCAGAGTCACAATTCCCAAAATTGTGAAGAAATTTGGTGTAAAGTGTTAGTTTTGTTTTACTTGAGATCGTTTGTGTTTCACACACTTTGCTTAATTAAAGTGTCAAGTTATTTCAATTTTTTGATATTTCATATCATAATATCTAGCTTATTTAATAATAAATATAATAAATTTGTAATTAATATCAATTAATATTAATATAAGAAAATAAAACAATAGTTAATACATTTGAAAAACAAAAAAAACAAAAAAATGAAAATTTTGTTTTCTAATTTTAGAAAAACCAGAAAACAAATTATTAAAAATAAATTTCAAGGATAATTCTATTGTAATAATTAGTAAAAAAATTATTGAAAAAACTATATGAAAAGGTAAGTCGAACTCCAAAAGACATCACCAGATAGATAAGAGTCCAACTCCAACGGCAAACCTCTAACGTAACACTATTTAAGTCTTGAGTCGACAGCTTTATATTCAAATGGGAGAAGAAGGAGCTGAAGTACAAGCACTTGTCGTAGACAATGGATCCGGTATGTGCAAGGCCGGTTTTGCTGGTGATGACGCACCACGAGCTGTCTTCCCATCTATTGTTGGAAGACCAAAACAAGTCTCAGTCATGGCTGGTATGGGCAACAAGGACACCTATGTTGGAGATGAAGCACAATCAAAGAGAGGTATCTTGACTTTGAAGTACCCAATTGAGCACGGTATCGTCAACAACTGGGACGACATGGAGAAGATCTGGCACCACACTTTCTACAACGAGCTCAGAATTGCGCCAGAAGAGCACCCAGTCCTCTTGACTGAAGCCCCAATGAACCCAAAAGCCAACAGAGAAAAGATGACACAAATTATGTTCGAGACTTTCAACGTCCCAGCCATGTACGTTGGAATTCAGGCTGTCCTTTCATTGTATGCCTCTGGTAGAACCACTGGTATCGTTATGGATTCTGGTGACGGTGTCTCTCACTGCGTCCCAATCTATGAAGGTTTCTCACTCCCACACGCCATTCTCAGAATTGATCTTGCTGGTCGTGATCTTACTGACTACCTCATGAAAATCTTGACTGAAAGAGGATATTCATTCACCACAACTGCTGAAAGAGAAATTGTCAGAGACATCAAGGAGAAGCTCTGCTATGTTGCTCTTGACTTCAACGAAGAGATGCAAAAGGCTGCTTCATCATCAGAACTCGAGAAATCATACGAACTTCCAGATGGTCAAGTCATCACCATTGGAAATGAGAGATTCAGATGCCCAGAAGCACTCTTCCAGCCATCATTCCTTGGTATGGAAGCATCAGGTATCCACGAGACAACTTACAACTCAATCATGAAGTGTGATGTCGATATCAGAAAGGACTTGTACGGAAACATCGTCTTGTCTGGTGGAACATCAATGTACCCAGGCATCAACGACAGACTTGAGAAGGAGATGGTCGCTCTTGCACCACCAACAATGAAGATCAAGGTCATTGCACCACCAGAGAGAAAGTACTCTGTCTGGATTGGAGGCTCAATTCTTGCCTCATTGTCCACTTTCCAAAACATGTGGATCACCAAGGAAGAGTACGACGAGTCTGGCCCAGCCATCGTCCACAGAAAGTGCTTCTAAGTCATTCAAATTAAGTTAAAGTTAAATTTTTATATAATTTTAGTATTGTTATTCAATAATCTGCGTTGACTAAACTAATAAATAACTAGTTTTAAGCACTAATTTAAAAATTTTATATTTGACACTTTAATAAAATCACTGATTCATTAGCCTTGTTTTATATTGTTTCGGAATACACACGTTTACAAATAAATTGTTTATTTAGGTTCTGTTTTTGACATCTATTTGAAACAGTATTTAGTCAAATTTGGAATAATTCATTTTATTTTAGATGAATAACCAATATAAAAATTTGGTGGTGTTAAATATGTTCAAAAATATAACCCATAGTTTTATTTGTGTTAAAAGTGTGTTTTGAATGTGTTAATGAATTGGAAAGTAATACGATAAAGAGTAGTTAATTGATGTTTACATTCTTGTCTTTTATATTCCAAAAATTAGTCAAGTGTTCTTCTTTTTTATGTTGAAAAAGTTCATTTAAAGTTTATGATAATTTATTGTAAAATTTCCTCATAGGCATATCTATTCGATATAATAATAAACTATTTAAAACTTATTGAATATAATACACTCAACTCAAAATCGTCTAATAATTGTTTTCTTAAAATTATAGTTAAATTTACAATTAATATATAGTAAAAAAAATTAAAAAATACTACTTATTACTACTAACTAGTTGGGTGATAGGCGTAATAGATATTTGAAAAGGGTAAAAAGAATTTAAACTAAAAAAATGATAAAAAACAACCAACTAAAAAAGAGAAAAACGGACATATGGAAGAGCATGTCCCAGTGCTAAATTTAAACGAAGTGATGGTCGACTTGTGCGCGTTTGTTCTTTGCATTTCCTTGACTCAACACAATAACAAAGCAGTCGTTTTGTGATCAATAATCCATCAAACGAATACACCGACCCGATGCGTTTTCTTTTTCTGTTAGAGCTAGCCCATTGGTATTACATGGATAATTGGATTAAAAGATTGCCCTATCTTCCGATGATTGTCGATTTCAAAGTCTTTGTCGTGACGTGTTTGTTTGCGAATTTTCTTTCATTTGATATTTATGGAGCGACGCAAGTAACAAAAAGTTGTGAAAGAAGTGAGGTGGAGCGGGTTCGACTTGCGAAACGTTGACAGTGAGATCGACAAGTGGAAGGTGTACAAATCACGAATTCCAGTCGTCGGCGCACTCTTGCTCAATGAGGCAATGACACATGTGATTAGAGTGAAGTCCCCTTACAGCTCTCACTACTCTTTTCCGCGCGGTAAAATGAATAAACAGGAAGATCCCCGATTCAGTTGCATGAGAGAAATTAAAGAGGAGACTGGCGTGCAACTGACACTCGAACAATGCAAACCAGAGTTTTCATTTACAGTCGAGAGTAAACAACGAACTTCAAATCATCAAACAACATATTACGTTGTTCCAGCAATCCCAATGGATGTCGAGTTTAAACCTATGTGTAAGGAAGAAATAGGAGATGTGAAGTGGGACCCTATAGAAAAGATCGAGACAAGAGATCCAGAAAAAGAGAAGTTGCTCGAGATCATCGAGAAAATAAAAAAAAGCAATTGAATTGTTGTTGGATGTGACATAAGAATAATAACTATAATTACTATCGTATTCTGTTTTATAGAAAAGTTTTTATAATATAAAAACTTTTATAATATAATTTAATTATAATATATAATTAAATTATATAAATAATTAAATTATATTTTTTATTAATCATTTAAGTGTTTTATATAATTTTTATTTGATATACGAAGTTGAATGAACTACAATTGAACTCTATTTTAATAATGAATATCAAAGACCGATTTTTTACGTTTGAGAAATACAAGATATACAGTGAAAAGTATGAGACGTTGAACGCAAAAGGGGTTGTGATATTAATTCATGGATTTCGACATTACTCTGGATGTTTAAAAGAAATGGCAGAGTTTTTATATCAAGAAAAATATAGTGTTGTTTTACTCGACTTAATTGGTCATGGTAAGTCCAGTGGAGAGCCGAGGACGTGGATTGATTCTATCAACACACATGTTAATTCCGTGAACTTTTGTATAACTGAGATTCAAAAAGAAAATAAAGACCTTCCTATCTTTGTGATAGGGCATTCGATGGGTGGGTTAGTCACTTCTATTTTAGCAAGAGAAAGAAAAGACCTGAAAGGATGTGTTGCACTTGCGCCTGCTTTTTACATGAAGCCGCATATCATGTACTTCTTATCTTTTTTAATCGTTGCAATTTTGTTCTTCGCCCCACTTATTATGCTTCCAGTGCCTCCAAACGACAAATTCTTTCCAGACGAAGAAAGTAAACGCAAGATGCATAACGACAAATACGTCTGGACTGATAAATTGGCGCTGAACACATCATTTCAATTAATGAAAACGGGTAAAGAAGAAGTCACAAAAGACATCACAATACCTTTCCTCTTGTTACACGGCGACAGTGATATGCTTGTCGATGTCAAAGGAAGTCAACTAAAATCAAAACACTTAACAAACAAACATAGCAAATACGTCGAGTTCAAAAACCTCAACCACATTTTATACCTCGAACACAACAAGCTGACCCAATTCAAACTCATCGTCGATTTCTTAGACGATGTTCTTCGTAAGTAGCTTTTTATATAATTCAGTCTTATCTAAATAGTACTTTAATTATAATTTATTTAATAATGAATAGTTAACAATAACAGTGCGAGAAACACCACGACTAAACAAAATAACCCAAATCTTTGATTACTTGACAACATCGAGGTAATCCTTAATCTCCTCTGGAGTAAACACTTTAAACCCATCCTTTTTGGTGCATATTCCAATTTCGATGTTGTGTTCATTCATCTCGCCCTCAAACCCTTCTTTCAATGCAAGGATTGCGGTGTGAATAGCGTCTTCAAGTTGAATATCTTCGTGATATCTAGTCCGTTACTTCTGCTTCACTCTTCATATTCAAATAGTTCTTTATATTATATATTATTGTTCCCATACTTCAACATGAATGAGTTACAAATTAACAAACCTTTTTTCAAGGAACGTCTTGACGGTTGTCATATTCTTTCCAAGTGCAGTCGCCTTCCAAGTCCAGAATGCTCCCGATGGATCGACTTGATACAGTCGTGGTGTGTCTTTATCAAATCCGGCAATTAATACAGAGACACCAAATGGTCGGACACCACCCTTTTGTGTGTATTCTTGCATCAAATAAGCGATGTTTCGTGTCATCATCGAGCAGTCGATATTTTCTTGATATTCAAGCCAATACTTTTGGCCTGCTTTACGTCCTTTCTTCACCAACACACGAGCGTCTGGCCCCATCCCACTACTCACCATCCCAACTGTTTGGTTCAAGTTGTTAATTTTTTGTATCGACTCGCTGACATACATCGGCGGCAAGATCTTCTCCACAACCAAAACAATGCCGTCGGTCGCTTTGATCCCGACACTAGTCGACCCCCCCGTCATCGCGTTAAGGGCGTATTCAATCTGGACGAGCTTTCCGCTCGGACTGAACGTAGTTAATGAAAAGCCGTAATCGCCTTCTCCTTCCTCCATTTCACTTTTTTGAGTTCTCTTTTTTCATTTTTCGAGTTGTAATACTTCAACTTCTTTTTCACTTTCTCTCTTAAATATCAAACTATTAATTCAGTCCTACAAAACACTGCAACCACATCTGTTATTACAACACTGAAACTGAAACACTGAAACTCAACTAAAATGAAGAGAAATCCACGTTCTCTTTTTTTCACTTCTCATCGACAATTTTGGTATTCAAAATGTTTTTCAAATTTTCAAAAAACATTTTATTAAAAATGGAAAATGTCATCGAAAAAGTGGATAACAAAATGCAGAAGAAATAACAAATCAAATAACACAAACACAGCAAGCCACCTGGCGCCTCAAAAAGTGACTGAGTAAAAGCCACTATCTAGAGTCTCATCATCGCTCTCATGCTTGATATTAAAGAATTGATTTGTAGTCTCTTGTTTAGCTTCGATGTTGTTATTTAGTTCAGCGAACCCCATGAGTTGGATGTAGTTATTGCTTTTATTGTCAGGCACAAAGAACGTTTCCTGGTCACTTAAGCTGTAGTAATAGTAATTTGGTAGCTCGTTTTGTTTAGGACAGACCAAATGTGTCTCATTTTGTGTTACAAGTTCCACACTCTTTTCTTTCTCCATTTCGTTATCGACTGCCTTTTCGACTTGACTCTCGCCATTCACTTTTTCTTCAATGACACACCCTTTTTTCTCTTCAGAGGCTTCTAACATCCTTTCAAAAGGTTCGACATTGGCTTGACTTTCTTTTAAAAGGATCTTCTCCGTCTCTCGGACTACTTGTTCTATTTCAGGGTCGTTCTGTGGAATTTGTACAAATGAAGACGCTTTCTCAAACCGTTTGTAGACTATTTCATTCACTAAACGGCCTATCTCAGAGATCTCTACCATTGTCATCACAGCTTTCCCACATACTCCACATATCTTATTGAGCTTTTGTGTGTATTTGGTGGGTTTTGTTGACCTCTTCTTAAATTGATACCCAAACTTCTCACATCGTTCCATCAGCCAATTAAATGACGTCGACGTCTTATTTGCGTCTCTGTGTCGTTTGATTTGTTTCAGTCGTTCAACACTAATCCCATTCGTTGCGGCTCGAGTTATCGACGCGATCGAGTCGACGTCAGTGGGAGTTAATGCCGTGTAGTTGGATTCTTTCAGCTCTTCTCTGACAAACTTAGCGCAAAATTCATCGACATTCTTCTCAAAGAGAATTCTTTCCGTTTTGGTGTTCAGTTCTTCGACCAAGAACAGTTGAAGTGTTTTTTGACTTCTTCTTTCCGGGCGACGAACTTTAAACCCAACCCCATTCACGTTAAGCAATGAGAGGATTAATGCTTGTTGGACTGCTTCAAACGACTTCGAGCATCTTTTCAATTCCTTCAGTGTAGCCGTTTGCTTTGTGCTTTCGGTGCTTTCCATGACTTTAATATAAGTTATTATTCTAATTGGGTTTTGCTTTCTACTTCGACTTTATTTTGGTGATTCCAATGTTATTATTTGTGAGGAGAACTTTTGAAGCTCTATTGTGTTACCTTCGTGTGGTGTTCTTTGCTACTCGGTTTCCCAGTCGTATCGGGGTTCTACCCAAATTTGGAACACCCACACACCTCTTTTTTCTTCTTGACAATTCCTTCCAAAACTCTGAGGATCTTTTGAAGTGTTTTGCATCCCTTTTGGCTTTTTCTATTTTTATTCGTCTATTTTACTATATTTGTTACTATTAACAAACTATTCATATAGCTTTGTTTCTTTGACCTATTTTTGATTTTCTTGAGTTTTACAACCACAATGCTCACTTTGACGTTTTCGTCAATCTGGAAAATCAAAAGAACTTTTTAAGGTCTTGATTTTTTGTAAAGCAAGAAAAATCAAGAAACACGCGCCCTCAAAAATTAATGAGTATCCATCCAAATGCTCCCACTCTCCCATTGATGTTCAACACCATTCGCTATTCACCCGCTCCACCTGATTAAATAACCAACCACTCGCCCATTTGACAGTTTCAATTTTGTAAAATATTAGTTCAAAAGTCAGCCAATCGCATCTCATTAAAAAGAAATAAAATAAGATCGACCCTAATTGTATAGTTGTTTTACCACAAATTAACTAGAAATAACAAAACCATAACAACGTAATCTCAATTGTAAAGAGAAAAAAAATAAACCACGACTTTCTCGATGCTTCTCTGTGACTTCCAGCCATGAATGGAGCGAAATAAAAATATTTTATAAACTAAAATGGCGGTATTTCAATGTTGGGTATATATCTGTATTTGGGGAAAAACGTGCTTGAAAAAGAGAAATCCTTCGTGGGTCGGTTGAGTGATCGCAACCTCCTCCTTCTTAAAGGCGTAGGTCCCATATTTCAAAAACACAAGAGAAAGCTCCACCAAACTTTTACCAAATCCCCTGCGCTTGAAAAATGGGTGCACCCAAAGAAGTTCAATACCCATTTTGCAGACCGTCTTGTTTTCTTCTTTGAGTGAAATTTCTCCATACAAGTTTGAGGTGACGAGGTACGCACTTGTTAGTGGCGAAAGTGTACACACAACCAAGAGGGAGACAACCTTACCGTCTTCCACTCCTATGAAAAATGTATACCGCGATGAGAGGAGGTATTCCATCGACATGTCCACATCGTCTTTAACTCTCGCAAGAATCTCCGCCAACTCATTCTCGTTTTCTCGCGAACAAACGACCTTGACAACTTTTGGTGAGTCCTGTACCTGAACAGCATCTTTCACTTTGAATTTTTGTGGTTGAACGTATTTTTTGTGATAATCGTCGTGCGTCTTTTTATCATCGTCAACGCTTGGCTGATACTTCAAATGGCAAATAACACACGTGGTCTCTCCAGGTCTCTTCTGTGCGAAGTTTAAAACACTTTGTCTCTTTGGAGAAGGCACGGGACTTGTTTTTGGTGTTGGTGAGTGTAGTGGCGTTGTTCTTGCGGACACTCTTGGTGACACACGAGACAACTTATCACTCGAAACCGGCAACACTCGCGAAAAGCTTGCCTCAATTTTACGCGGTTTCTTCTCGGCGTTTTCCTTCTCTTCTTTTTTTTCCTCTTTTCTTCGTTTATAAGCGTCCATTCACTTTGAATGCCATTTAAGTTCTGTTATTCCATCACTCCAATCCTCTCATTTTCTCTTTTTCAGATATTTTCTTTTTTCCATTATTTCAATAAAGGTATTAATAACATTTGTTTTTTAACTTCGAAATGGTATTTCTATCGCTTTTTATAACAAAAATTTAAAAATAAACAAATTCAAAAGTAAAAATAAATACATATTAAAAAATAATATACAGTTAACGGAAAAAGTGGGATGCTGAGAAAAAGGGGGATGCTAATCTTAATATTAATTAATTTAATATTATTAATAATAAATAATTAATATAAATTTATTTTGGTTTTTTCATTTTATTAATTTTTTGATTAATAATTTATATTAAATCAATAGTAATTTTAATATTTTTCAATTGAAATTAACCAATAGTTACGAGCATCTTCCTTTTTCTAGCATCCCCATATTTCCCCTACTGTAATCAATTTAATGCAAACAATTTTCAATTTTTAAGATTTATTCATTTTGAAAAGATTTTTACTATTTAAAAATAACTCAATTACTATACTAAATACTAATAATTGTCTCTATGGATTGATTTAAAATGGTTAGAAGATACTATTTAATACTATTAACAACTTTTTTCTAAGAAGAACACAGAAAAGTATATGGAAGTCCCCATTCAACCACTTCCAACTCGACCAAAATTTCCGCGTACGCATCCTCGTTTCCGCACGCTTCGTGCTGACGCCAAGCAAGAAGATATATTAGCTGCATCGACTTCCGAAAGTGTTGATACCAATTTTACACCACTTCCTCGCGTGGACATGAAAATAAAGAAGAGTGACTATTACCAACCAAAGCACCCAACTGACTCCAAAACGCCCCCTCCCAAACAATTCTTCATGTCACGACATCTTGCAAATCGGCCTGAAAAAGAACTTGTTGGATCAATAAAAAATGTTCGTGTGAAGGTCGACTCGAATTGGTATGCGAGTGGGTTCGTTAACATTACCTTTGTTTGTTGCGTTTGACATATAATAATTCTATAGTATATAGTATATATATAGTATATATACTATATATAATCAACGAAATAATGAACAGGTCAATGGGTTCATATACTTTGAGTACATCCCCT
>NW_004443648.1:292072-317980 GCF_000330505.1 Entamoeba invadens IP1 | reverse complement strand
ATATACTATATATATACTATATATTATATATACTATATAGTATATATATAGTATATATACTATATATAATCAACGAAATAATGAACAGGTCAATGGGTTCATATACTTTGAGTACATTCCCCTCATTGCGGAACCCATTTTTGAATTCATGTCGCGTAAGTCGCAGAGTAATGTTATTGATGTCAATAATTTTCAAACTGAATTTTCGTTCCGCGAGGTTGTCTCTGTTAAGTCGAAACGAGTACGTCCAGCGCTCATGGGGAATACTTACGAACTTGTGTCATTTGAGTTTGATAATGCATTGCCCTTTGTTGTTCCCAGTTACGAGTTTAAGACAAGGGATGAAGTCGAGAGTTTGATAGGATGGATCAAGAAGAAAGGTGGGAAGGTTTGTGTGATTTGTTCTACCTCATATATGAAGGTGTTGTATTAACGATATAGGTGACAGTAGAAGACAACGAACACGAAGAGTGTATTTATCGGATTGACGCGCGTATGGCTAACACTGAGTCTTTCCAACAACGTATGAATCGTGTGAGTATGATGTGTATCAAAGCTACGAATGATCCTGTCAAGCAAGTTTCTCGGAAACAATGGGTGAAGAGTAACGGCGTTTTTGAAATGAACAGTTCCTTTGAAAACTTAACTGGAAAGAGGAGGGAAGAGATTCGGCGAATAGTTAAATACAAAGGATTATCGAAAGGGAAGAGTCGAGTGTTTGGGTGGATGGTGTGTGGGGGGGAGATCTTAGAATCTGAAAAAAAGGAGTTAAGGTATGACATGGAAATAGCGCGGTGGAGTGAGCGGTTTCGGGCTCTCAAGAGTCAATGGAGTCTTTTTCTACCGGAACAACTTGAGCGGTGGAAGAGTGTGCGAGACGTCCAAACACAAATTCAAAAGGATTTAAGCAGAACTTTGATAGAACAAGATAAAGTTGGATTACTTCAAGATATCCTTCAGAATTACGCACTTTTTGATATGGAAGTGAATTACATGCAAGGTTTGTTGAAGCAATTCATTATTATAATAATTATAACTAATTATAACTAATTTATAATTAATTAATAATAACACTTTAGGTATGAATGAAATAGCATCGATTTGTATTAAAGAAGGGAACACCGAAATTGAAAGTTTCATACTCTTTACAATGGCTATGAAAATGGTAAGAGAGTTTTATGCCGAGGCGAGCGTCAAAAATTTATGTCAGAAAGTTGCGATCATTGTGAAAGTTGTAGACAAGGAGTTGTATGAGTGGATGACAAAAAATGAAATTGACTTCATGTTCTGTTGGAGAAGCATCGCACTACTCTTTAAAAGGGAATTTAAGAAGGAAGATGTGTTGCGGATATGGGACTTCTTGATCAGTTACATCGAAGACAAAATGTACCTCTTTTTGATGGTTGCCGTGTTAGTGATCAACAGAGAGTTTATTTTGAGTGTAGACAGCTTTGATGATTTACTTCAGTTTATGACGATGATACAAAACCAAGACGTTGAGATCATTTGGGATGCGGATATGTTGTTTAACCAGTTCATTCGAACGGCTACTACTAAAGACAAGAACATTGTCTTCCATTAAATTACTTGAACAATAATATACTATTTTTTACTATCAAAATATAGTTTTTTGTTGTCTATTTGGGACATTTTTCTCAAAATAAATTTATTTATTCTTTTTCTTATAATTTTGTGTTCCAAAGAAAAATACCAAAAAAGGCGCATTGGGATTGGTTTTGATTCAATACCTTTTCTACTCCAAAAGAACTTGAAAAGTGAAAAAGAGAAGTCTTGATGAGCAATTTTACGATGTATTATAAACTCGACGGAGATTCATTGTTTCCAGTCATCCAAAATATGACCGCAGAGGACATCCTCCCTTTCATGATGATCAATAAACGATACCAACAAATCGTCTTGAAACTCGCGGTCGTTCCATCGTTCAAATCGTTGACACAAAAAACACTCAGAATGTTTCCAGCAGCAAAAACGATCTCGTTTGGCCTTGAGAATTACGTCGACACCTTTGGCGATGACGAACGATATAAAAATGCCGATTACGAGTTTCACATCACTTTTAGTCCAAATGACGTCTCGTATATTCCATACTTGGACAGAATCGCTAACAAACTGATTTCATTGAATGTGCCTTTCCCGGTCCCAAA
Source organism: Entamoeba invadens IP1 (assembly GCF_000330505.1). Lineage (NCBI taxonomy): Eukaryota > Evosea > Mastigamoebida > Endamoebidae > Entamoeba > Entamoeba invadens. The sequence goes on along the minus strand of NW_004443648.1, from coordinate 315,815 downwards.
CACCGTCGAACTTCTTCCAATTCTCCTCAAAATGTCGAACCTTCAAACACTTGTTATTGACGCAGGCAATTTGTGTAAAATCTCACAATTGTCTTCAAGTGCACTGGTCGACATCTACTCACTCCCACAACTGAAACTCGTCAAAATCACCGCACTCTCCCTCACACTCATTTCTCACTATTTGCTGTGGAACGACGTGTTCGGGACAAAGATGGACTCGGCGACTAAAACAATCATCTACATCAACAGACTACAAGACAACGACGACTTGCTGAATGTCGTCAATAAAGCACCGAAAAACGTCCATTTTATGATCGACTGTAATGAGAACTACGACGGGCTGTACGACTTGCTGGCGCACAAAAGTGTTTATCTCTCATTCAATAGAGTATATACAGGTATTGGGTGCACTGTATCTAAAGACACTGACAACGCGGAGAAGTACCGCAAAATACTTGACGGGTTGTTTGTGCAATACATGCCACGAGCAATTTGTCCAAATTGTTTCATGGACTTGCAGTTCATTCAAGACGCGTTGACGGTGACAACACTGTACAGCGTCAACGAGGAACTTTTAGAAAAAATGAAGAGACTTGAACAACTCACTGTGAGCGAGCAATTTGGCGAGCTGAAAACGTCGTACGACTTTAGAAATTTGCTCTCGTTAACTTCTTTGAAGCTCATCGGTTTCGAGTCGAAAAAGAGAAGCGTGAAACTCCCTTCAAGGTTAAAGGAGCTCGAGGTCTTAGGTTTCATCAACGAAGAAAAGGATGTTGATGTCGAAAACGTTGAAGGGTTTGTCGGCCTCACGGTATTGACAAAACTCGCAATGACAAAATGTCAGTCTATTTCGCTCTCATTACCATCCTCATTAAAATCACTCCAATTAACTGACTTCCCATGTATGTCAGAATTGCCTTTACAAAGACTCCAAATTTTGTCTTCAATCTCAGTCAATTCGTGCGCCGCAATGACATCCATTTTACTCGGAGATGCGGTCAGAACAATTAATTTGGTCAACTGTGGAAGACTCAAAAATGTCCACTCGTTCAAAAAGGACTTTAAACTGACGGCCGACGCATGTTACGCACTCGAGAAGTGAAACTTTGTAACTGATTTTAACTGACTTTTGTTCATTCAAATTTATAGATACTCACAGGGTGTTGGAAACGGTTTTGAACAATCAATCACTTTTGCTCGTGTTTTTCTTCCTTTGTATCGCTTGGTTTGTCTTGTTGCGCGCTTGTGGATGGTTCCTTTGGAACGTCTTTCATGATATCGGCCTCGCCACTGTCATCGCTTTCGTCTTTTTTCGCTAGCTCAACTTGCTTTGGATGGAATAGCCCATAACTGTATGGGTGCATAAAACCCGTGTATTTGTTTGCAACATACTTCCCCTTTTTGCTTTGCAAGATTTTCTCACCAACCGCCTTCTCATCTTTAGTTTCGACCTCTTTCTCTTTGCCTTTCACGCCATCCCTTTTGATGGTGGTTGTGGTACAAGAGTATTTAAACCCAATGACACCCGGATTATCGTACGTGACCTCTTTCTTCTTGGGAATCGCGTCAATAGCAAGTTCATTCTCTTCCCTCCGTTCGGCCAAAACCTTCTTGACCTGGGCAACGTACTGCGCGGCAACAGCTTGCTCTTCGACAGCTTTCGCAATTGGATTCGGGTCGTCAAACGCCCAACGAACATTCAACCTCTCATCACCGTCAAGAGCTTGATCTCCCATTGCGACCTTTGCGAACTCGGCCGCTCCCCTCATTCTGTACCGCACAAACGCGATATTTCTCACTGGCAACACTCTGACTATTTGTTAATGTTTTTGTTTTCACCCATATAATAATAATACAAAATCAAAGAGTTAAAACATATTACACAAAATTCTAATGTTTAATCACTTTACTTGTTAATAATATGTAATGAGTAAATGTGATACAATACAAACTATACTCGAGCTCTCCCCATTCAGCAAAATGTCTTCTGAGGATTTCTTCAATTTGTTGTGGTGGTAGGTTCCCCTTAAACCCCGTGACATACAGCGTTCTGTTTTCTTTGGAAAATTTACCGATACCGCCCATATCCTCTCGGTCTGTCAAATGCCTCTCTCTCCCAAAAATGTCAGTCGTGGCTCCAAGTCTATTCTCGTCTTCTTGTTGGGGGAGTTGGTGTTTGTACACACACTCTCCACCTTTAAAACACTTCCCCAACGCAAAGTGAATGCATAACGGTGAGTTCGGTTGTGATTTTGTCGTTCCCGCATCTGTTTTTACACAACACCTTGTCATGTTTCCTCTATCACCTCTCGACTGCTTGTACTCAAACCCGCTGTAGCGGTTATACCATATATTGTAATCGCCACTTCGGTTTGGTGTAAATGGAGTGTATGTGTCTGTTTGTTTCCGTGCCGGTTTGTTTAAAACGGGTTCGTAGCTATAGTCTGAGCTTGCCTCCTTCTTTTCGTTCATCTGTCTTAATTGAGTTTCTTTTTATATTATTATTTTCCAAAAAACAGAATAGTGATAGGATTAGATTGTGTTTTTGAGAACTATTTTAACTATACAATTATAAAATAATAAAATAAACCATTTTATATAGTTGATGTGTTTTTTTCATCTTTATTTGTTTTTGACACAATCGAAACAAAAAAAATTGACTTATTCAATTTTTTGATCAAAAACTTGATGAAAACAAAACAAAGTCAAAAAAATGAAAAAAACGAAAGACGACTTCTTGAGGTATAGGAACCCTACTTAAAAATCATTTTTCAAAAAAAGACTGAAGTCCTTCAAAAAAAACTACAAAAGAAGAATGAGTGACATTGAGGAGTTAGCACACAAAAAGGTGAAATTCTACACTTTTGGGTGTTCTCATAATGTGAGTGACAGTGAAGTGATGCAGAAGGATTTGACCGAAGCCGGATACATTTTAGATAAAGCGGACTCTCCTTTAGAAGGCAATTACACTGCTGTTGTAGTCAACAGTTGTACTGTGAAAAACCCGTCGCAGCAATCGATTGAACAAATTAAAAAGAAGTGCGAGGAGATGCACATCCCCGTTGTCTTAGCGGGATGTGTTCCGCAAGCGGATCCAAAGGTATTTAAGTGTTCTAAAAACTGTTCGATAGTTGGTGTTGACCAACTTCATAAAATCAAAGACGCCGTCGAGTCAGCCGTTCGCGGAGAAGGAGCGACGTATCTTGAGAGAGGACCGTTAGTTGACATCGACTCATATGAGAAGAGTAGTCCACTCATAGACATTATAGTGACATGTACAGGGTGTGAGAATGCATGTACATATTGTAAGACAAAACACGCGCGTGGTGGGCTGAGGAGTTATCCCATTATTGATATCATCAAACGAATTAAAAAGTCGATCAATGAAGGAGTTAAGGAATTGCGATTGACTGGTGAGGATATTGGAGCATATGGAATGGATATTGGAGACACGTTTCCACATATGTTGAAAGAGATGTGTGACGTAGTAGAAGGTAAAGCAATGATCAGAATTGGAATGGTGAACCCGCCATACATCATTAAGTACTTTGACGAGATTGTCGAGGTCTTTAAGAGAAAATGTGTGTACAAGTTCATTCATATTCCTATCCAATCGGGATCAACTCAAGTTCTTGAAGCAATGAAAAGAAAATATACACGAGAGGAGTTCGATGATGTCTGCGCGCGACTCAGGAAGTGTATACCCGAGATCACCATTGCAACCGACATCATTTGTGGATTCCCAACAGAAACGGACGAAGACCATAAAATGACGTTGGACTGTTTGAAAGTGCACCAATTTCCGATTGTTAACATCTCCCAAATGTGTATTAGACCGGGTACCCCCGCAGCTCAAATGAAACCAGTCAATTCAAAAGTTAAGAAACAACGGAGCAGAGAAGTCACAGAGTACTTTGATTCCTATTTCCCATATAAGAATATGGTTGGGAAGACCTGCCAGGTGTGGATCAATGAAATGGCCCACGACAAACAAAATTATGCCGCCCACGATATCTCATTTGTCCAAGTCATTTTGGCACCACAGAAGAATGTCGACTTATTTGGGAAGTCTGCTATTGTGAAAATTGTTGAGGCGGGGAAGTTCTTTGTGAAGGGCGAATTTGTGTCACTTGCGGAGTAAACACTGCCGACTTATAAGTGGGATTGAGTTATTATATCAACTATCTTAACACTTTCATAACCCAAAACTTTTTTTTAAGAAGAAAAATAAGTAAAAAAGAAATTGTCTAAAAGATTTTTTTATTATTTTTATTCCAAAACCCCTTTCTAACCCAAACCGGCCAATAGTCAGTTTTATTTTACTTAAAATAATTAACAAATGAGAACTCAATTACCTAAGATTGATCAAAAATAATCTTTTTGGATGAAATTTCATATCGTTTTATTGTGTTACAACAATTAATATAAAAACGCTTCATCGTCAATTCACTTTATAACAAACAACTTCAAATAGTCGCATTAACAAATATAACGACTTTAAAAACACTATTTACGTTATAATCAAATGATAATATACTTTTTTTATATAAAAAACAACCAAAAATATTAAACCATCATTGGACCCCATCTTTCTTTCTAATGCTTTGCTCTTCTTTAACACAAAAAAACTCAATGTAGCATCAAAAACAGATGAAGTTGTTACTTCACATAATACTTAACACTTCATGTTAAGTGTGACCAAAAAATAAACAATTCAAATTTGAGTTGATTAAAAAATAAATAAAAAATTTCAAAAATTTGTTTTGTGTATGAAGGCAAAAAAAGGGTTTAGGTAAAAGAAAAAAATAAAAACTTTCTATTATAACGTTTCTGTTTTGAACGTGTTAACTATACTGATAACTAAAATGGTAATTTATAACTTTTTAGAATAGTTCTAACATTGCATAGTTTTTGTTAATTAAAATATACTATAAAATAAGAACCAAATAACAAACTTAAAGAACTAGTCGCATAATTATTTCCATAAGAAAAACGTTCTATTCAGAATAGAATACTTTTATTAATAAATAAGTTATAAAACCCAATTAACTTGTTGTATTCATCTTTTAGGAAACACTACCAAAAAGATAAGTGAGGCAATAACTAAAAAAGCAATGGCTATTACAACACTCGACGAAGGAATAATTATTACCCTTTGGTCATATCCGGTGTCTGTGGACTGTAAAGTCCAACTTTCTGGAATGTCTTCTGAGTTTGAACCCCAAACCAAACTCTTGTTTGTGATGATCAACGACGGGAAATATAAGTCCAAAGCGTATTTGGACTGCACGAAATATAATAAAGTGACTGACGTTGTATCGAAGTTTGGGAATAATGATGTCATTGTTGTTAAAAAGTCGGACCTGAGGGATTTGAAGGTAAATGGTCGAGTACAAAAGTCGATTATATTGTTGGAATATGTGAAACAATGTGGAAAGACACATCAACTTGGACAACCAATACCACTGACCCACGAAAAAGTGTTGGAAAGGGCGTCCACAACACAGCCGCAAACAGATATTTCTAACACTCAACAACAGAAAATGGTAAAACCACAAGTCGATCAAACAAGACAACGGACAAATATTACACAAAACACTGTGACAAAGAAACAAGTGTTTGAACAAAAACCACAACCATCGTATTCAAAGAATGTACTACAACCGAATATTGACACTAACCCTCCTTTATGTCAAATAATTCCTTTTGTCATTTCTGAGCCGATAATTTCAGTAACAGACATCACAAACGGGTTACAAAGTGTCCACATAAAAATCGAAAAACGTGTTGCAATGTACAAAGAAAACATCCAACAGTTAGACGAACTCATTGAAAGAGCCAAACAACAGAAAGAACAGATTGAGATGGAAAATAAGAAAACCAAAGAACTTCTTGATATGTTGCAAGCGGATAAAAAGGAGTATGAAATGAAAGAGAGAGAACGAGAGAATTGTCATGTCAGAGAAGAATTAAGGAAACAACACGAGAAGTTCTACTATCTGGAAAGCTCAATACAACAACAACAAAGAGAACAGGAGAGAATTATAAGACATCAAATGGAGATGACTGATATGTATAATAATGAACGAGAAGATGTTCAGCGTCTCACTGTGACATTTAATCAATATAAAGAGAAAGGGTTAAGCTATGTAAATACTCACACATTAAATGACCAAGACGTGGAAATCCAGAAACGACAAATCACAACATTGTATGCAAAACTGAGAGCACGAAACCATATAAGGGACACGGTACTCAAAAAGCATGAAGATATTATGAAAGCTCTCAACTCAAGTTCGACAGAATGAAGTCCATGGAACTTAATTTTTGAAGAATACAATTTCAGGCATTCTTGAGAATTCTATAAATAAATACATTACGTATTATTAGTATAATAAAAAATGTTATACTTTTTATTAGAGGCTTTCCCGAAATAGAATAGATAATGATTTGGAAAACGTTATTTTAAACTCTTAAAACAAAGGAGACTCAGACTTGTTGAGCTTCTTACAATTTGAAAAACAGTTGATGCCTATGTCCTTGATATCGGGAAGTGTTAGATTACTGAGTAATACACAATTTCTAAAGCATTCATTTCCAATGGAAAGGACAGAGGTTGGAAGGGATAACTCTGGTAATATATTACAACAATTGAAACACCCATCACCAACAGCAGTGATGCCATTTGGAATGAATACTTTGGTTAAAGTGTCACACCGATAGAAACACGAATTTGGTAGGTATGTCAGGGAGGTGGGAAGACTAATTTCTTGAAGCGATGTACACATACAAAAGCACTCTTTTCCAATATACTCCACCGCGTCATACATTTTAATTTTTTTTAAACTTGAGCAAAATTTGAAACATTCTTCACCTATAAATGTGAGAGTCTTTGGAAGATGAATTGATTCCAAATAGTAACAACTAAAGAAACAAGCATCTTTCATGCTAAAAATGTTGTTCATTATATCTATTCTTCCTTTCACACGCTTGGAAAAACACTTCTCACCAAAGATAGATACTTCTTTAGGTATCGGGTTAAAGTACTTCGTGTCATTTTGATTCAACTCCACCTTTCTTAAGAACACTTGTTGCCCTTGTTGTGACAATTTCGCTTTTATATTCATAGCTTCTTCATACCCCAAAGGATATTCCACGTGATATGAAAAAGCGTCTGGGTTGATTGGATCCGTCGGTTTATAAAGATGTTGATGTTTGACTGTCATAAAAAGCTTCGAGGAAAACGGATTTTCCTCAATCGATTCAATCAATTGCCGATTTTTCTTACAGATCAAAACAAGTGCCTCGACGTCTTTCTCAGTTTCCATGAACAGACAGACTATTTTCATGTGTTCAATCTCGAGCTGAGTTTGACTTTTGTTTTTCACATCCATCACAATGACATATTTTTAAGTTTTTTATTAGTTGTGTTATTCCTCAAAGTGTTCTTTTGTAGATTTTTCATCACTCCAAAGACTGTGCTATTAATAATTAAATTATTAGTAACTTATAATAAATATAACTTCAAGGCACAACGAAAATTTAAACTATAATTTAACTATAAATGTTATAGTTGCATTCGACAAGATTAAGCCTTGGAACATAGAAAACAAAGACGTTTCCCATCTTTCTCAATGAAGTCACCCTCAAGTGGTGTCCCACACTTCGAACACACAAAACAGTTTGGGTGCCACACTTTCCCATCGACTCGTGCTATACGTCCAATTATCACTTCTCCACACTTCTCACATTTCTCTTGGTTCTGTTTCTTATCAAAACAGTCGACGCAACACAACACATTCCCTTTCATCAAATACCCGTCAAGTGGGCGGCCACACACTGAACACTTGAAACATGCTTTGTGAATCGCCTTCGTCTTATTTTCGATGACAACGGTTGGTATTTGGTATGTAGTTTTCCCACAAATGAAGCAGTCCATTCAACTGATTTTTTAAGTTCACTTATTCTATAAACAGCCAAAGCCTTTATAAAAACAAAACAAAACACTCAATTCGATTGAAACCACCTCTTTACTGGCGTTGAAAACTCGCTCTTCTCTTCACTCATCTTCTACATTTCATTTCTTCCCTTCTTACATCTGACATATTCTTTTTATATATAAACATCACTCTACAAATAACAAACATTCTCTTTTAACGTCTGAAGTTCTTCTTCTAATGTGTTAATCCTTTCAGTTAACTCAGTCACTGTTTCTTCCAAAGCCGTGACATATGTTGGGTCGATATACGTTTCACTTTCCATTGGTTTTTCTGGTTCCTTTCTTTTACTATTGTATATATATAATGGTATATTTATAGTTAAAATATAGTATATCTCTCCTATGATGAAATTGGAACAAAAATCAAGTGAATTTATTGAATGAGCTCAATTGAAGACATCATAGAAAGCATTGGACCTTCGGGGTTGACACGCTTGATGTAATAAGTTGCTCTTTCTATTGGGATCGAAACAAAGTTGTTATGATGGTGACACACAACAACACCTGTTTTACCTGCCATGCCGATGTGGACGGCGGCGTTTGCAAGGCACAAACAGAAATGTGCATCAGAAGCATTGCACGGTGCAGATCGAATCATATAACTTGGGTCGATGAATTTGATGGTGTGTTCGATGTGTTTTTCATCTAAGTGTTTCTTGATTTGTTCTCTAATATACCCAACAGCATCCCAGAACATCGCATTCCCAGACTTATCCTTTCCCAAGTCCAAGTCTTTAGGTTTCAGTGATTGGCACGCACCTTCAGCAATGACAATTACTATATGTCCCTTTGTCAAGAGTCTTCTCTCGGTCATTCGAAGTATTTCATCCATCGAAACATCGACTTCTGGTATCAGCACCAAGTTGACATCCCCACTCGCAACAGACGCATATAATGCAATAAACCCGGCATCTCTTCCCATTAACTTAACTATTCCAATCCCATTTTTGGCACTTTTGGCTTCATAATGAACGGCATTAATGGCTTCTTGGGACAATTCAACAGCAGTGTCGAACCCAAAAGTAGAGTCTGTGTAACAGATATCGTTGTCGATCGTTTTTGGAATACCAATGACTGATATTGGACTTTTGCGTCGTCGAAGTTCTTGATCGATTTCATTGGCCCCTCTGAGGGTACCATCTCCTCCTAATGTGAAGAGGATGTTGAAGTTGTTATCGATCAAAAATTGCGCCATGACCTTTGGGTTTTGATTGCCTCTCGAGCTTCCCAAAATGGTTCCACCTCTTTGATGGATGTCAGAGACGTTTGTGTTGTCCAATTTGATGCACTCTGACTTGTCTGGAGTGAGTCCTTCATATCCATATTTCAGTCCATATATTTCTTTCACTCCATATCTATTCTGTAAGTTCATTACAAGGCCTCGGATGACATTATTCAATCCCGGACATAGCCCACCACACGTCACAATACCAACTTTTGTTCTTTCTGGAATAAAGAAGAGTTTTTCCATTGGGCCAGCAAGTTCGACTTCACACTCATTGACGGGAATACCATCGATTTTGATCGCAGAGACTAACATCGTCATATCATTCACAAAAGGCTCTGGGCGGGAGTAAACGTTCTCATGGAAGCACTTTCCAAGGGAGTGGACGGTCAGTGACGGAAGAGGTTTTCCGGGGTGTTTTGGAATTTGGACTTCATTCCGTTGATGGACGTGTCTGCGTTCCATGCTTTTTTCTTTGTGAAGGGCTTGGCACTTCGTGTCACACTCTTTTTGTTTGGTTGGTGTTTGTTCCATAGCACTTCAATTGGATTTTTTAATTTCCATTTTCTTTTTCTCTTGGACAATAACTTGCCATGATAATTTAATGTGGATTAATTTCATTCTAATTAATATATAGTTTCCATGTCCTTTAGTCTTAAGAAAAAAGGTATAGTTTCAAATGGTATATAATAAACTATTTTGCTTTTCTTGTTATTCTCTGCAACACAATCCCGTAAATAGAGTTTGATATCACGAAATAAAAACGAAGAATCTGAATTAACAGTATTTTTCAAAAAAGTGGTAAAGTGATAAAACCTGGTTATTGTTTTTGGTCCTATTTTAGAGGCCCTTTTTCTACTTTTTTTCTTGAAAAATCGGGAAATGTCGTATTTCGAAAAATGTTATTTAATAACATTTTCCATCCAAGTTTCTTTGCAACAAAAGTTCACTTTTTTTCAGAATTATAGAAAAAAAATCTTTGATTAGAAATGAAATTAAATTAAACTATTAAATTTCTCAAAAAAGTTTTACTATAGATTTACATAAACTACTTCTCTTTTAATAATTAGTTTTATAATTTACAAATTGGTGTTTTAAAACAATAGTAAAATAATAGTAAAATACATACAGATTATAGTTTGCATTCTTTCATAATGAATCCGACATCTAAACACCCTTGATGGACTTTCTCCCCACACACTTTGCAAACGAAACCTTTTCGACCATCGCCATTTAATCCGCAAATAAAGCACTTTTCGCAAAGACCAATTGAATACTCGCAAAAACAGTGTGTCGGATGTTGTCCAACGAATTTATTTGTTTCAGAAAATGTGTCGAATCTTCTGTGGTGCATTGTGTATGTAACAAATCGAGCAACACACCCTGTGGTATTGATAACCCAGACGTCTCTGCGCTTTTCAGTGACTTTCTTCTCGACTATCCCTTTATCATTAACAGTCCCAGCTCGTGTTCTTGGAGACTCCATTTGGTCGTCATGAATCTCCTCAACAACTTTTCTCTTCAAATCGCCTGTCATCACAACAGATTCACACGAGTTCAACCCAAGCAGTGTCCCCATTTGGAGTGTAATAAGATTTTTGTAATATACAACAACGAGTGGTATTAATGTGCCAAAGACATATAAGTTATATCCTATTTTAGTCACCGAAGTGATAGCTCCACAATTCAACATCTTTTCACACATTAAAATTCCTCGATGGTATTGCAGAAGTCTTCCGTTTTCCGTCCCAACGTATACAAAGTCTTCATCTCCAATTACAGAACGGACTGCCTCGTTATTCACTATTTCTTCGGTGTGTATCAATTCAAGGTTTATGTTGTATGTCATGAAGACTTCAATTTGCGATTGTGTACATGCTATGCAAAGGTACTCATTGTTTTCAAAACACAGTTTAGGGTGTTCTACCTCAAGTTCAACCGAATTGATGACATTCAGGTTGTTGTCATAAAGAATAAGTGCCTCTTCAGTCACCGCAACAATTTTCTCATTCGTCGCACACACACAATGTGCAATCATTTTCACTCGTTTAATTATTTTGTACTCGTTAAATAGTATGATCTCGCTCTTCGTGTTACACACTATTTGATTTTCAGGACAACTCACGTTGAATACTTTCGAAGTGAGATTCAACTCGGTCTCTTTAATCCCCTCAATGTTCCGTATTTCAACGTTCCCATCGCTTCGAAACAAAAAGAGCTTTTCGTGTAAACACCCGATTTTTTCAACTCGTGGCGAACGCAAATAGATGATGATACTCATCAGACTATTTTCATACAGTCTCATCTTCTTGTTATAAATAGAAGGGAGGTGCTCCACTATAAATCCAAAGGCGGACCCAAAATTTTCATCTCCAAAAAATTGGCTGGTGACTTGTTGAAGGAAGTCTGCACAGTGTTTGTCGTACTTCTCGCCGTCTTTTTTATCAATAACAAAGGAGTACATCAACAACAAAAAGAGGTGGACTAATATCACATTCTTCTGAGTGATACTCTTCGCCGTTAACACCAAATCCAATGTTTCTTTAATGCGACTAAAATTCTTTGTTTTGATTCCTTTGATCTGTTCCAACGTGTTTTTCGTGAGGACATTTTTCTTTTCAATTTGCTTCAAAAACGCACTCATTTGTTGACTTGGCTCTAACACACTTTCTCCGTTCTTTGTCGTGGCGTCAACATGAAACCCTTCTTTCAGTAACTCGATTATCGATTTAATAGATACATTCTCGCTCAGTGGCACTTCCGTCTTCACAACCAAATTTGGTCGACTGATCGATTGTCGAATCCCTTGAAACGACATTTTTCTGACTCTTTTAGGTGCTGGTCTGCTTTGGTTAGGTTTTCCAGTTTTCGTTCCCTTCAAGTGGTTGACCAAACTTGTCCACTCCAGGAGTTCACTTTCTTTTCCAATCACTTTGATTGGGATTTGTATCGCTTCTGTCGAAGATATCACTACCGCGAAGATGCCACATTCCTTTGGAAAGTCGTCGCAAATTTCAATTGTACCCAACACAATGGATTCCATAGGAAACCATTCTTTAAATTCCATACTATTCTCTTTAGTTACCAAAACTAGTAATCCTCCCTCAAATAAAAACAGTTGCGCACCTATCGACAACACTCCAAAGAAGTCGGTCGTATACAGAGACAATGTTCCTTTCTTCAGTAGTCCCCACTTCTCAGTCTTCACCATAGTAATCACTTTACGAACAGTACTCATCTCATCAATGCCATTGACTTCTACCCACTTGTTAATAGTCTTAAGAACCTCAACAGAGCTCAGTAAGTAACTCATAGTGTTTGTTATCTCGTAAATTTCTCGTGTGTATATAGAACTGGCTGAAATGATTGTATTCATCGTTTCTGTATTACTAATAGGGATTCTTCCCCGAGGAAAGATAGCTTGTTTCGACTGCACACGGACATTCATGTCTTGGACGTATTCCTCAAATTGTTCCGCAACAAGGCGTAGGAAGAAGATGTGCAGCTGGAAGTGTCCCAATAGCTTCTTATCGGAAATGTCGATAAGCCCATTTTGTGTTGTTTGTGTTTTGACGCCGGTGCTCTGCGAAGAGTTTAATACCAAATTTGATTGTTTGAAAAACTCGAAGATGTTCTTCAAAGAGTAAACGTATCCGTGTGATTTGTAACACAAAGGGTATGGTGCAGGGTTATTCAAGAACTCCTGTAATGTTTTGTATAAGTGAAAAAAGAGGAGGACAAACTCCTTTGAGTTTTCAAACTTTAAAGAACTTGAGAATATTGAGGTTTGCGGCATCATAGTTTTCAAACTCCCATGTATGACGCTCTCGGTCGATAAAGACGGAAAGTTAATAAACAGCTCTTGTTCCGTTAAGTTGACTGATGACAGTATATAATTCATTAGTATTGAAGTTTGGTCGAACACCTGTTTTCCAAGGTCTTTACATACATCAGAGATCCGTGGCAAATTCAGTGTCCTCCCCGATTGAGTTGGTAGAAACGTTACACTCCCAATAGAATTCTTCTTGTTATTTTTTTATATAAATACACACATATATCATATTAAAAACAACCAAAGTTGGTATAACCAACTGTAATTAGTTTCAACCCTATTTGTAGATTAATGCTTCCTTAATTGGTTCTAATGAAATTAAAAAACACATACCGACTGTTGAGAAGAAGAAAAGTCTGTGGATGTGGACCTCACACGGAAGTGTTCCGACGAAGAGTCGAACTTGTTGAGGCGCGAACTTTTCATTCAAAGTGGGTTTTATTATTTTGATTTAAATATGAAAAAAAAATGAAAATTCGAAAACAAATCAGAAACAAATCAAACCATTATGGCATTTATTTTTGTGCAAAAAGTGGCTCGCCTTGTAATTATTTGAATTATATGATACTTGAAAAAGCTAAAATATATAATTAAAAATATTTTTATAACACCATTATAATTATAATATTTTGTCTAATTTACAAGTCTTGAATTTTAATTGTAAATTTTAATTAAAAAATAAAATAAACTAAAAAGTTGTATAAACCATTTTTAATGGTTTTTTTATTTATTGATATAATTCTTTGTTGTATTTTTTTTCTTTTGTTTAATTCAAGTTGATCCTATTTGTATAGTTTGCGTTCTTATATATTATAGATACTATTCATTGCAATAACTCTATATAATAGAGAGGATGGAGTACAAATCGACAAGCTCCCCAAAAGGATTCTCGATCCACCGCCACTCTAAAGACTCCCACAGAAACTCTACACCCGTGAAAGGTACAGCACTCCCACCACGTCGAATGACAATAGAAACAACTTCACAATCACTGACTTCTTCATATTCACCGCGTCAATCTTTATCTGCCATTTCTCAAGAAGAACAACCCACAACCGTGAATGGGGATACGTCCATTTCTGTCGTTCGAAAACACATCTTTTCGTCGACAAGTAATTTAATTGAAGAACTCAAAAAAGCACTGAGCTACAAGAGGCTAGTTCTAGGTGTATTTTCTCATGTGCACAAGACTGAAACAAAGAAGAGTGTTATAGAAACAATCGACACTGAGGCATTACCTATTATTGAAATTGAAACATCCGACTTGGTGCCTTTAGAAGTAGCTAAAGATAAAGAGACGTTTGAAGACCTCTTTGTCGAGATCGAAGACATTGAAGAAATCTTTTCAAATGCACTTCAACTCTTCGAGACAAACGCACCGAACAGTCTTTGCCCATTAGTCATGTATCTGCGGCAAGACGCAGTCGATCGAATCACAAGCTTCATCCCAAATCTGAAATATAAAACAATGCAGACTACGGTCTTTGCCACTTCTTCAAAATTCTTTAAAAGAGTCTACGAGTGCAAAGACTTACCAAACCCAGTCGAACTGTTTGCCGACATTTCAGCATATTTGTGTGCATTGATCCCCCTCTTCGAGTCGGACAGAGTCGACGTCCAACGAAAAATCGAGGCGCAAGAAATGTTGGTTCAATTCAAAGTGTCTTCCTCATTCAAACTGCGGTCGAGTGATTCCATTTCATTGTCCGGGCTCTTATGGGCAAAGTCTAATATCAGGAACTCTGCAGTCTTTACAACACAAATGTTAAAGTCGTCGTCTGAACTCGGCGCATTTTTAGTCCAACATGATGTCATTCTATTTTTAAGATGCTTGTTAGGGGTCGACTCCTCTTTTGATATTATGTCTTCTGTTTTTCAAGCACTCGATGAAGACAAAATCATCGATTGTTCACTTGCCTATGTCAAATTGGTGACTAAAGACGGGATCGTGCGATACCACAAAACTGCTTTGGTGTTGACCAAACTTGGATTGATCAGTGTTGTTCTGTTCTCGAATGGAAAAGCTCTGTTTGGCGACTTCATCACTGCAAAGAGCTTGGTCAACGCAGAGATCGAAAAGTGCCCTTCACAAGACCCGACTTTTATTGGCGATTTGCACATCAAATGTAAAAATGAGAATTACAAGAAGGAAGTGTACTACGGCTTTATGCATGAAGAGGAATTACAAGAATGGGGCGCGACCTTTCAGATGTGGGCTGGACAACTCGACGTAGTCTATGAGCCCAACGTTGAAATTACAAGTCCAATAGTCACCCAATTTAACAAGAGAAAAGGCCAAAAAGTCCAAAAGTATGTTGGGAGTTCGGCGCAAGATTTGGTAGAAGTCCAACTGTCACTTAATGGGAGCACTTTAGTTCCCGAGGTCATTCAAAAGTGCGTGAATCAAATAATTCGAGAGGGTTTGGGGGTTGAAGGACTCTTTAGAAAACCCCCCGACCAAAACCAATTGGAGGAGGTCATGAAGAAATTGAACGACAAAGACTTCCGACTGACTTTTAATAGTAAAGGGGAGTACCCCATATCAACATTATGTGGATTGTTAAAGAGCTTTTTAATGGAGATGAACCCTCGGTTTTTGAATGAAGACCAACATAAAGTCTTTTTTGAGATCAGTAAGAAGAAGGATGGAGAGCGTCGAGAGATGTGCATGCAATTCATTAAGTTACTCGACGCGCCACAAAAAGTGATACTTGGCGAGTACCTTTACTTGATGACGTTCATCGCTGCGAATCAACGGATCAACCGAATGGGTTCTTTGAATTTGTCCACCGCAATTTGTCAGTGTTTTCTTCCTCGGAAAAACAGTGTCGAAGGTGCGTCTGTTGAGAACGAGAGTTTCGAGTGTTTGATTGATAATTTCGACATGTTTAAGGAGAACACACCAAAGACACTTCCTTCGATCTCTTGCTTGTTTAAACGACAGAACAAGAATGATGGTGGCATTGCCTTAATATACATCGAGAAGTCTGAAGTGATGTGGGTGATCGACAAGAATGGCGGTGTTGTATCAGTTGATGTGAATACGTTGAAATCCGAACTGACTAAAATCAGTGATGTAAACATTTTAGACATGAAACACATGACGGTGAGTGGAGATATCGTTGTTGTTGGTACGACGTCGATGATATACTCCATATCCGTTCTCACAAAAACAGTGATCCAGAAAAGTGAGAAGAAACGGTGCAGCTTCCTCACCTCAAGTCAAGATGTTCTTTATATCGGCGAACAAAATGGTGAAATAGAAATAGTAGATGTGAACACATTTACCGTTAAAAGTGTAATTGATGTCAAACTGAATGAAGGAGACAGTAAGACTATCAATCCAGTCATCTCTTTCATTCTACCTACTAATGACTACATCTACGCAGTTGGCGTCAATCGGTGCGAAGTAGTTAAGATCGATAAAGCCACTGAAAAGGTCAAGCAAGTGATATACACGCCACACAACTCGACAATCACTTGTTTAGGGTTTTCAGAGGAAAGCAAGAAGCTTTGGAGTGGGGATTATAATGGTATGATCTGTGTGTACTCTGCAGATAACAATTCGCTCTCACACAAATTCCAATTTCCACCCACATTTGGTAATGTCACATCACTTCAAAGTATCCCAGGGTATGTCATTGCTACATTCATTTCGTCACAAATTGTTGTCTTCAGTTCAGATAAAGCACATTTGATTACATCTGCTTCCACCGATTTGTTTGTGTCATGCAAGTCGAGTATTGTTGTGAGACGGAATTTGAATGGAACGAAGTCCTGGAACATTTGGATGGAAAAGGATGACAGTGGAGATGTTGTGATCTTAGATGTGTCGTACCCGTCCTCTCAAAACAATGACATTGTGCTGGATAGGCTTGACAATTACATCACAAATAAATACTACGCTAAGGCAGACGTTGGTCATCAATTCATGCAAGCAAAAACAGAAGACAAATGTACTATATGTGGTGAGTCTTTTGTTGATGGGTTGGATTGTTACAAGTGTTCGAGTTTGTTTCTCTTCTTCCATTTATATATTATAGTATAATATAATATATAGTATAATATATATATATATATATAACATACGACTTACAAATAGAGTGCGAGAAACACGTGCATGGGAGTTGCATCGCGAAATTTGCATTTGTGCCGTGTATGAAACCGACCGGCTCTATTTTTGATGTGATCAACACATCGAAGGGTGGCGTGAAGAAACAGAAAGTCAAGAAGTGAAGTCTTTATATAAAACAAGTGGTTTGTAAGTTTGCAGTTAAAAAAGGTGGATAACACTTTTAGTTTTTGTTATTAAAAAACCCTTCACTTTTTTAAGAATTGTTTTCTCAAGCACAACTGTTTAATTCAAAGATGGCAACGGAAACTATAGCACCAACAACTGAAATACCCGAAGTTGTCGAAGACAAAGCGTACACAAAAATCGTGTTTGAATTGTGTCCGTTCTGTCACATTCCAAAAGAGTACTGCGAGTTTGGGCCAAATGCGAAGAAGTGTAAGAAGGCACAAGCAGAGACAGAGGAACAAGCAAAAGAAGTTCCAAAAGAAGAGGAACCCAAACAAGAAGGTGCTGTTGAAACAACACCAACCGAAGCAAAAGAACCCGAAAAAGAAGAACAAAAAGAAGTAAAGAAAGAGCAGGCGAAGAAGAAAGCCACTCACAACACTATTAAAATCACTAACGTCAAACGAAACAAAAAGCAGTCGGTCACGAAGATCTCAGGCGTCAAAGCATTTGGCTTAAAACAACAAGACGTTTCAAAATTCATCTCCAAAAAGTTCTCCGTTGGAGCTGCTATTGATAAAACACAGAACATCGATTGCATTAACATTCAAGGCGACTTCGTGAGAGAAGTTGCAGATATCTTACACGACCAATTCAAAATTGACTTGGATAATATTGAGTATTGACTTAATTGATTGGTACTTTTCTTGTTATTATTATTATTATTATTATTATATCTTCATTGATTCAAATGTGAATATTAAACTAGTTGTTAATTAATTAATTACAAACAACAGAGAGTTATCATTGTAACTGGTATTACAAGAATAGATATTAAAAGTTCCAAAACACCGAAAAGAAAGAGGAAAGTCGATATATGAAATTCATACTTTATTCATACGTAAATTAACCAAAGACATTGTCGATGGGAGAGAAAGTGAGTTCAAGCTCAGACTTTGTGATTTGGAACTCACGCAAGATATCACTGATTGAATCGTCGGGACTCAGCAAACAGTTGTTGAAATACACTCTCTAATTTTGAATAAAGTTATAGAATAATAGTAATTATAATTATACTATATAAGAATGAAGAGAACAAACATAAGTTGTAGTTGTGTCACGCAATTGTTTGGTGATGAATACTATGATATGATCAACAGTTTTGTCTTTCGACATTTTATAACCTTTCCCAAGACCTTTTCCACCAGGAATATTAATTCCTTTAAACCTTAAAATGACTTTCCCATCAGAAGGCGGTTGAGGCTTTGGTGACGCTTCTAACTTCACATCACTTTTGACTTCTTGTTTTTCAATTGGGGTGTCGCTCAGTTTTATCTCGACTTTTTCTTGTTGCGTCTCAACTTTTTGCTGAGCAGTTTCGTCTTGTTTAAGGTCTTCTTTCACATCGGGTTGAGTTGTTTTTTCTTCAGTCATTAGACTTTTGAGTTTCTTTTTAATTAGAATACTATTACTATAATTAAATTATAATTGAATTATTAACAAATTAATAATAAAATAAGATTAAAATAAGATTAAATTATTATTAACAAAACGATACAGTTATATTTGAATTGATTAGATTTGGTGTTAAATGATATGAGAACTCACAATTGATTGCTACCATCTCCAAATTAAGTCAATGGATGTGTAATTGATGTCTCTGAAATCCCGAGACTACACGTGTATAACGCCTAAAATAATTTCACTCAATAAAACTCATATTATCAATCTTAAAAGATTTAGACGATGTCTTTTTCTGGAGATAACTCGAAGGGATGGGAGGAAGCCGGCCCTGTCAAAAGGGATATCAAAAAGTTCAAGAAGCGTGGACATATGACGCAAGTCATTCCGCAATCAAGACTTAACCAAGGCTACGTCGAATCTTCATCTGGACTCATTGTACCAGCAGCGCCAACAACAGGCGCTTCTTTAGACTCGCCCAAAACTACAAAACCAGTGCCGTCAGCCGAAGCTTTGGCTGTTGCGAGGGCATCATCACAAGAACAGAAAAAAGTGTGGCAAGGCTCCAATAGAAATAACACAAAAAGCACCGCCTTTGGGCATAGACAATCGGTGATTAACGTGAAGTCTCGAAACGCGAATAGGAAGTCGCAATATGGAATGCAACCCATCGACTTCTCAAAGGAATATATGGAAGTGAAAGAGGCGAATAAGACAAAGGCGAGGGACGAAACAGTTTATGAGCGACTTGAAGAACCAAAATTTGACTCTGCGGACTATGAAGACCAGTACGACAGCGACCAATACGTTATGGAAAAGAAAGTTGCGGAAGAGAAAATTCGATTTGTCTCGAAACAAGATGTGTTGTTTCGACCGAATTGGATCCAACTTGAACAAATCGATTTGTCTGAACGAAGTATCCAACCCAAATTTGTGTGTTGCGAGGCGAACACTGTGTTGATTGTCTGTGCAGACGAGTTGTCGAGTTTTTTACTTTACGATGGAATATACCACCCCATCAAAAACAATTACAAAAATCGGATTCTGAAAGCCGCTTTGGACCCAACGGGAATGCACGTTGTGTTGTTGTACGCCGAGAACAAAATGGGATATTGCAACAGAAACAAACTCCAGCCGGACCCAAAGATCTTTTCATTTCCACAAGAGATACTTGCTGCAAATAAAGAAAAAGTCAAGCTTGAAGTCACTGCACTGAAATTTGACCAAAAAACTGCGAGCACTGAATTGACTGTGTTTGCAGGAACAAGCTCGGGATGTATATTTAAGATATTGGTGTTCACCCGAAACAACCCAATCAACTTCACGTTCCAATCAATTTATCCCATTGAAAACAAGAGAGTCGATATTCGAGGAACAACAGGAACTCTGAGAAGTGCTCTTAAAACACCCCGAGAGAAAGCACAACAGACTATGGTAGATACATCAACGATCATTGATATTGGTCCAGTCGAGGATTTGTATTTTATTGACAGTGAAAAGGTCAAGATGTTCATCGTGTCGAATTTCAATTACGTTGTTGCGCTGTCGATTAACGCGGATTCGCAAACAAACAAATACACAGTCGAGGACTTGTCAGAGAGATTCCAAAATGAAGTGATGGTTGGGAGTAAGTCGGTGTTGTTCGTCGACCCCCTTGCCGATGAGAAGTCGTCGTTCTACAAAGTCTGTTTTGTTAGTGCAGCCTTTGTCGATCAAGGCAAAGTGTTCCGTAAGATGACTCGGCTAATTGCACAAGTCGAAGTTAAAGAGATTGAGAACTTCGACACCGTCACTGGTGTGGATCAAATTAAGAAATTGAATATCTATGGGAATGGGAAGTCGAGTAAAATCAACGCGGACTGTGCAATTGATATGGGAGACGAACTCTTTTTGTTGTTCCAAAACAAAATTGGGTGTTATGACTTCGACACTAAAAATTCGTGTGAACAGCAAATTGATGGGAAATCGATTTCTTTAAGTATCGACCACTCGACAAAAGATGTTGTGGTGTGTACTGAATATTGTTTGTATAACATCAGGTCATTGCATCCAAAAATCGAAAAGAACTTTGATGTCCAGTTACTCAAAAACATCGGAAACTCGGAGACAATGTTGTTTTACTTTGTCAGGCGACTCGACGAAATTCTGCCAATGACAAATGACCGAGTGAAACGAATTCAGGCTGCTTTACTTTACGTGTGGAGTATCACCCTTATACTGAAAAACGCTTTTACGGAAGACGCAGAGAAAGTCGAAGAAGTGAAAACAAAGCTGAAGGTCGTGTTGCACAAGAAGATATACGCCAAACGAGTGATTGACGAAGAAATCGTCTCATATCTTTTTATCAATGCGGGTGATGACAAACAGGAATTGTTCAAGTGGTTTTGCAACGAAATTAATAACCTCAAATTTTTGTTCAAATACTATTTGCTTGTCTCGAACTACGTTGCTGCAGTTGGTGTATTGGACGATATGTATGCTTCTAAAGACGAAGATGTCCGTCTCGATTGCAAGAAG
Source organism: Entamoeba invadens IP1 (assembly GCF_000330505.1). Classification (NCBI taxonomy): domain Eukaryota; phylum Evosea; order Mastigamoebida; family Endamoebidae; genus Entamoeba; species Entamoeba invadens. The sequence goes on along the minus strand of NW_004443648.1, from coordinate 294,541 downwards.
CTTGTGAAAAAGTATTTTGGTGTTCTATTTAAAAATGCCGAACAAGAATTTGCCTTCTTCTTGAATCCTCCATGTCAAAAGCAAATCTTCACGGGGCCAGATATGGCTATTTCATTGAGCTTAGTCGCGGAGATGATGGAATTTAGTGATTTCGAATCGACTTTTGTGCATTGGTTCAAGGATCGAATAGCAAAGAAATATGAGTCGGAGTACCTCATTGAGATCTTCTTCTGGCGTCTCGTCAAATACAAAATCGACCAACAAAAGAATCCAACCGAGGAGGTTGATCGATACTTTGCGTCGTACATCCGAGACAGTCCAACAAAGTTCACGTCCGTCCACTTTTTCAGAGAACTTAAGAACAGGAAATTCTACTTCTCGTTACTTGATATCTACACAACAAACAGACAGTACATCAACGCAATCGACACTATTGGAGACATATTCAGGATGTATCACTTGAGTGGAGATGCTGTGAGAGATCTCATTCGGACCCTTGTGGAGAAGAAAGATAAACTGCCGAATGAGGAAGAAGATGAGAACGTTTTTGTTGTTAAAATGCTCAAACTCAAGATCGAGGCGAACGACAAAAAGTCCGAGGTTGGCAATTTGATTGATGACGATAAAATCCCGGTACAGAGTGTTCTTGCATCACTCTCTTTGTTGACCAACACGAACACCAAACTTGAAAAACTGAAGGCGTGCATTTCAAATACATTTGAAAAGTATAAAAGTAAAGATCTGGAAAACTCGAAGAAAATCAATGAATTGGTTGAGGGGAGGAAAAAGGGGATTGCAAGTCTTGGAAAGGCTGGTAACATTCTTTTCATCGAACACAGTCAGAAACAATACATCCATTTCAGTGTTGCAAAACAATGTGCGTTGTGCTTCCAATTCTTTGACAAAAATGCGAAGAACGATGTGTGTATTGGGTTCACATGTGACCATTTCTACCATGCCAGTTGTATTCTCAAAGAGGTTTGTTTATTAGTATAATGTTGGTTGAGTCCCTGTTGAATATCGATTCTGTTATTTATGTGGAATGATATGTTTAACTAGTAGATCAAAAAACACCAAACTCCTTGGGCACTTGAAATTTTGAGGAATTATAACACCGCTGGCCAGGAATTAAAATCCGAACAATTAACTAAGGAATGCATCCTTTGTAGCAAACACGTTATTCAACTCGGAGAGTTCGAACTTGACGATGACCACACAGAGAACTGGGACATCTAATTCTCACTTTTTACTCACATTATTTTATAGCTTTGTTATAATTGTTGTTACTTCTTTTAATGACTCAATACAAATAGTATTTTTTATTAATAATATTAGTATTATGTTTAATTAAATAAATAACTATTATTATTAATATTGTGATATAATTAAATTTTATTATAATTATTAATATTAACACATATTATTTCGTTTTAGTATTTATTTGTTATTATTATAATGAATACGAATTTTATTTAATAAATAATTTAATAAATAATTAAAAACAATCTCCAAAAATAACTTCAAATTATGAACTTGAAATTGTTAAAAGTAAAAAACACTAAGTTTTTTTTACTAATAAAGATATTATATATTATAGTAAACATACTTATCTTGTGGTGAAAACAAATGCTTCATATTATTTGGTGTTTTTCCAATCCAAAATTCAAAGCAAAAGAAGTGAAGAACTTTGATGTATTTTAATAGAGTCAGTCCTTAAAGTTTGTACACCCGACTTTTCCATATTTTTTATCCTATTTTTCGGGATTTTTTTTGATTTTTCCCAAAAGTACGTTTTTATTTTTTGCTGCTATTTTTGTTTTTATCCTAATACCCAAAAAAATTTGGAAAACAAGTCTAATATTCGTAAAATGTACAACGTTTACGGACTGACTCTAATTTAATCGACATTCATTATATTTACTTTAAATCTGATGGGACAAGAAGTCTCAACATATCAAGACTTTTCCACAGATGATCCTTTGATACAAATCGACCACGAAGTTTATATTGGGGGAACACACCATTTAACTCTTGAAATCGTACAAAAGTATAAAATAGGTGCAGTGTTATCTTTTGGTCCAACACCAATCGACTACCTTCCGAGTGTTTGTGATTATTTACACATTTCCTTAGCAAAGCAGACTCCTCAGTCGACAACGCAGAAGTTGACCACCTCCATCACTTACGTTAAAAATGCAAAGAAGAATTCAGTCCCCATTCTCATTATAAAAGACTTTTCAGACCAAACACCCTTCTTTCTCATCTCCTATTTAATGGCAACGGTTCCTTTATCCTTCGAAGATGCAAACACTCTTGTCTTTTCTAAACTCACATTACTTCCTCTCACAGAGCATCACACGACTTACTTCCACTCTTTTCCTCTTCGTCTATAATTAGATCATTCCACACTCTTTTGTTATGTCTTAGATAGTGTATAGTTGAGATAACCAAACTTTGTAAAAAACTCAC
>NW_004443648.1:282029-291972 GCF_000330505.1 Entamoeba invadens IP1 | reverse complement strand
GTCGATGATAACTTCAACGAGCATATCACCTTTAGTTTCCTTTCTTTTGATTGGCATACCCTCCTCCTTTACTGTAATAGTATGGCCATACGGTGTTATTCCGGTCCTCTTCACTTTCACTACATGGCCATCTAAGTGTGTGATGTTCTTCTCAAACCCTAACAGGGATTCTTTCAAAGAGACGTGAATGGTCGTCTTCAAATCGTCCCACCGTCGTGTAAAAATGGTTGTTCCAATCGTTCGGATTTTGAAGACAACGTCTCCCGTGTCGAAGTCGGGCTTCTCGTCGCCAAACCCTTCAAATCGAATTTCCTCCCCGTCACGCATCCCTTTGTTAATCGTCACAGAAATGGTTGTCTCCCCTTCTTCGACTTTCTTCCCATTGCAGACGTGGCACTTTTTGCCATAGATCTTGCCTTTCCCCCCACAGTGGTCACATGGTCGTTGGATGTTTTGAACAAACCCTGGCGCAAATTGTCTCGTTTCTGTTCTCATACCCGTGCCATGACAGATTGGGCAATCTTTAACATCGTCAGCAGTATCTCCACCAGTACCGTGGCAGTGATGACACAGTTGTCTCTTTCTATGTAAAACCTCAAACGTTTTTCCTTTATACAAATCTTCTAATGTGACGTCGAGAGATATCTCAACATCCGGAAGACGTTGCTGACGCTGTTGCTGTTGTTGGTTGTTTCTGAAAAAGTCTTCAAACGGGTTGAACCCGCCACCAAACCCATTTCGATTCGGATTTTTAATGGCTTCTTCACCACCTTGGTCGTAGATACGTCGCTGTTTGTCGTCAGAAAGTACCTCGTACGCTTTGTTGATCTCTTCGTATTTCTTCTTATCGCCCGAAGGTTTGTCGGGGTGGTATTTCAATGAAAGAGATCGATATGCCTTCTTCAATTCACTTGCAGTGGCCGTCTTTGTCACTCCCAATATTTCGTAGTAATTCCGTGCAAGCGCGTTGCCAAGCAAAAGAAGGAGACACACAAGCATTTCACTTTTTAGAGTTCTCCATCCGTTTCTTTTGCAAAAAGGAAAATGCTCATAACATGTGTTCTGTCTTAATAAATAAAGCAAGAAAAACTAATTGAAGGAGTTAAAATATATAGTTTATTTAATAACTTTATATTAGCTTGTTATAATACTTGCTGTTTTTTAAAAATAGGGTTACATTGGGGTTTCATTTATTTGTTTTACCACATTTTATAACAGTGAAATACAAGATACCAAATTCGGCATTTGGAGCTATTATTTACTATATATTTGAGTTGTTCTTATTTGTTGGGATAATCAATATTTTTTCCACAATTCAAAATCGAATTGTGGAAAGAAATGTTCGAGGAAATAAAAAGAGTTGAAAGGATTCAAAAAGTTGGAACTGTATATTGAAGAAATAAAGAACGAATAATTTTTTATTTATTCGAAAACATTGGCCAATTGCAATATGAAGAAAAGTTTTACTACTTTTTTTTAAGAACTCATTTACATTTCTATGACAGTTGAAATAGAAGACATCCCTTTAATTGATACTGAGCAGGACTTGGACCACATGTTGAAACCAACACAAATGTGGATGAGACAAATTTCAAAAAAAAGTTGGGTAGAGTGTGTATCACAAGAAAATGTTATGAAGTCGTATACCCTTCCCACAGAGAACGACCAACATTATTATAAATATGTTATTCATATTGAGAAAAGTAAACTCAAATTAACCGAGGACTTACAAGATGTCCCTTTAATGAAGTCATTGAACCCAAATCTTCAACAGGGAGAAACTTTATTGATGATCGAGGATATCAGCCTTAAAAGAGATGTCCAAACACTGACATACGCTGCGATGGCATATCCTCGTGAATTTGTGTATGTCTTAGTCCAATACAAAAGCGAAGGAAAGTACTATGAAGTGAGTTCAAGTGTGAATTCCACTCTAGCAAATGTGTATGATCCAAATCAAGTCCGAGGATACAAGAAGATTGGTCTTTGTTTGTATGATGATGTTATCAATGTCTCATCAATCATCGAAATATACGTTGTTGTTGATATAAGAGGATGGGCGTTGGGATATGTCTTTGATAGATTTGCGTTTGCACAAGTGCTTCCTTATGTCAATTTGAAAGTCTCTATTGAGTCTCAATTACCAAAGAACCCACCTCCACAAGTCACAACAATTACACCCCAAGTCCAACCGCAAAATGATAAAAACAGTGGCAAAACAACGACCACAGAAAGTAAAGAAAAAACAGAGAAAGTTGACGTACCAAAACCAAAAACACCACGAAAAGAAGTTCAAGAGGACAAGAAGAGTAACGACAAGACAAAAGACCTTGAGACGATTTCTAAAGAGAAGGAAGAGCAAGACAAGAAAAAGAAAGAGGAAGAGGCTACTAAGCAACGTGAGAAACAGAGACAAGAGGAAGAGGACAAGAAGAAGAAAGAAAAAGAAAAAGCGGACCTTGAGAAGCAAAAGAAAGAAGAAGAAGTCAAAAAACAGAAAGCCAAAGATGACGCAAAGAAACAAATTGAAAAAGAGAAAGCCGAAGCCGAGAAGAAAAAAAACGAACAAAAGGAAAAAGAAGAAAAGGCCAAAGAGAAAGCAAAAGAAAAACAAAAAGATGAGGAAGAGAAGAAGAAAAAGCAGAAAGAAAAGGACAAAGAACAAGAGAAGAAAGCAAAGGAAAAGCAAAAGGAAGAGGAGAAAAAGAAAGAGGAAAAAGCGAAGAAGGAGAAGGAAAAGAAAAAAGAGGAGGAAAAGAAACGCAAAGAAAAGGAGGAGAAAGAAAAGAAGAAAAAGTGAGTTGTTTGTTGTGTCTGTTATTGTGTTTTCTTCGAGTGTTGCATTGGTTTACTCCATATTTTAGAGAAAAGTTGCAATGTGAGAGTGGCATTTTTGATTTTTGCCTAAGATTTTTTAAAAAAGGGAGATGAGAGAGAATAATGTATTAATAATATAGTACAAAGTATTAAAGAACAATGATACAGTTTTTAAAGTCATGAGTATTTTGGTTTCAGAGGTTATTAAATAATAGAAATAGTTATAATATAGAAAACTATACTAAGAAATAGCATACATATTGTTCTGAGTGGAGCAATTTTTTTGAATTTTCGAAGGGAAACAAGTGAGAAATAACCCCAAAAAATAGACAGCAAAGAGTGAGAAGGAACGAACTGAATAATTTCAAGGGAAGACGAATGGACACAAAGAATTTGATTTCTTTGTATAACAAAAACCTGTACAGTAATATCATCGAACTTGCACAGAAAGCGTCTGCTATAGGCACCATTTTGAAAACAGTTGAAAACACGTTTTTAGAGCTTGAGAATACATTGGAGGGGTTTTTAGAACAGTTTCCAACGAACGACACACCGGGGTCATTTGTCTCACTTGTCACATTAAGTTTGAATGCAAACATTGCAGTAAGGTCCCAATTTACAATTTTGGTTTGTTCTACACAATTTAGAATAAGTTGAATGTGAGTTTAGTACAACAAAAGGTATTGGTTGAGTATAAAAGGAGTAACACCTAGTCAGACAAGTATCGGAAATTCAGTGAAAAACTGAAAAACCCATGGGACTGGGAGGAGTTGATCAGTTCCTTTGATAAGATCAAAACGCAACAACTCCATTCCATATTCAACATCCATGCATATCGATGTTTGGAGGAGTTTTTGCGTGTGATTAAAACGTTTGGGGAGAGCGATGACATCAAAGTGTTATTAGACGACGCAAAAATAAGACCATTCACATCGTCTGCCGATCGACTAGTCAATGAAAGGAAACGGTTACTTAACGTCGAGTACATGTTACCCGTCACCGATTTGGTGAAGTTTGAAGAACGCCCCCCGACACTGCTTCCCCTCTATTTTGAGAAAATCATGTATAAAATGTACTTTGAGAAAGGAGATATGGAAGGCGCGTTTCGACAATGTGCTGGCAAAGATGAGATGGAGCAATATATGCAATACTTTGGTGTTGTCGATTGTCGTCTTATGGATCACGTCTTGATCGCTGCTATACTCAAAAAGTACTTAAGAGAGGCACCAAGTCCTGTTTGGCCGATTTCGTTGTACGACCAACTTGTCGAAATGACGGGCCAAACCGGGACAAATTTGGCGATGTGGAAAATGAAGTTTCGCGCGTTATACAATTCGGTGCCTACAGAAAACAAAACGTTTTTGGAACATTTTGTTGCGTTGTGTTTGCAAATTTGTAAAAATCCAACTAGCAAAATGTCTCCCAAAAATTTGGCCATTTGCACAGCTCCCGGCTTAATAAGAAACAAACCTATGAACGGCGATTACATCGAAACACCACATCAACACGTGTTTGTAGCGTTCACAAACATGTTAGTCTGTGCTAATGACATCTTCCCCGTTTGTCTTTAACTCTTCCGTTCAAGTAGAAGTAGTCAGGACTCCTTCTCAAAATACATGTGATGATATTGACGTGAAGCAAATCAGTATGAAGTTCATTGAAAGTCGACTTGAAGAAGTGCTTAACCCGCCAAGTGTATTCAAAGACATCTTTGAAGCGCGGTCGGGGAGAATTGTGAGAAACACACCGCCGATCCGAACCAATTCTGCAAATAGGCGATTGGCTCACCAACGCTTCAAACCACTTCCCCCCAAGCCAAACAGACTCTCCAGTCTCTCTGATGATTCCCAAGTGTGACGCCACTGTTAATTCTTGTATTGTTTTGTATTCCCTATTTGTTTGATATATAAAAAAAGTGTTTTAACGTGGTCGCTTGAACAATGCTCGATGGTTCAAGAGAAGAGTCGAGTGAATTCCACTCAGTAAGAAGAATAAAACAAAACAGCAAAATGAATATAAAAAGAGACAAGTTAGATGTTTGCGAGTCTCATGATGTCGTTCAAGACAAACCAATTGTTGTTGGCTTGAGTCAAGATGAAGGACTCTGTGAAGAGAAGGGGGTTCTCTCCGTCGATGGTCAAACGGCCAATAACCTTAATGAACAACATTGGGACGGAACCCGGGACTTGTTGAACGTCCAAGACAGCAATCTGGTGTTGTGTTTGTTTGAAAGGGAGGTTTTGGATATGTTGAAGGATGTTTTGTGCGCCCTGGATAGTGTTAGTCTCGAATGTCAGAGTCGACATTGGTTGGAAAAAGTTCGCCAAGTTCGCCTTATTTGTGTCGAAAGAGTTATAAAACACGGAGACGAATTGTGCGGCGAATTGTTTGAGTTGGTCTTGTTGCGACATGGAGGGTTGAATTTTCAAGTTGAGATACAGTTTATATACCCTAATAATAATTCACACCACATTGCATCCTTTTTTTCTCTTTTTTTCTATTCAAATTATGGTAAGAAGTCATTGAAATTATTCAAGTACCCCACTGAAATAATAAATACCTTTCAATAATTAATAAGTGATACTTTTTGAAAACACAACATCATCAAAAGTTTGAACAAAAACCTAAATCTTAAAATGGAACTCATTAGTTTGAATGAGTTTGAAAGACGAGAGTAGTTGTCAGACTCGACAAAAGAAAGACAAGGACGTGCTGAAGAAAGTGAAATATGAGAGTGTTGATCGCAGAGTCGGGATTCAATCGTTGTATTTTGCTATGTTAACAACACTTGGATTCACTTTACTGTTAGGTTTCTTTTTCAATGTTATTTACTCTTTTAAAATTGCTGTAATTGAGCACATTACAATTCAAAGCACTTCCAACTGCCTTTTCAAGAGTTGAAGAATACCTCAAAATTGGAATAACACTATAGAAAAGCCCAAGAAACAAAAAACTAAAACATTACCACTCATTCAACTCTACCAAATCTATGATGAATCCGGGTCTTGTGTATTTGATCGCGACTCCATCTTCGAGCAAGCCAAACAAATGAACATTGGGAAAAGCAAGATGAATTCAAAGCGGACGGTACGTCAATTTGTTGCTAACCAAACAGTCAACACGGTCATTCAGTTGATTGAAAGCAACAATTTGGTCGACATCAAAGAGGGTCGCTCAAAGAGAAATATAGTCAACGACGATATCCCACAGCAACGGAAAATCGAGTCGCTCACAATCAAGACAAATGGCTCGTCCAAACGAATAGATTTGAATCAACAAGCTTTGAGTAATGGGAAACTATATCACGAGGCTTTGTTACACATATTTGACGATGTCCAATGTGATGGGATCATATTAGATGGAAACCAATATAACATTGGGTTTGTTGTGTCAACTTCTAAAGTGAACATCGTCGACTCTGTCACGAGATATTTCCAGGACCACAGAACTTCGTTCAGTTCTCACACGACGTTTGTGCCGCTTGTCATCGTGAATTGATCTGTTTTATTAGATTTTTTATACACACAAAGACTTCCAATGGCAACACAAATCAACAGTATAACATGAAAAGGACAATTAATAATACTTAATGTACGCAACAAATCAATTGAGTGGCGTAATGATTTGTTCTGTGTCCTCGATCTTTCGGTCCGAGACTTTTTCACCATCATCAAGGGGTGGGATCGCTTCACCTAATACATCCGGCACTTTTTCACATTGACTGTCAGATTCGCTTTCTTGTGTCGTTTTGTCGCCCAATAATGGCTTTATTTCACTCTCTTCGTCTTTCTTGGGACAGAATCTTTTCTTGATGAATTCGTAATAAATCAATAAAGTTAACAGAATGACTTGCTGAATGGCAGACGCAGCATTGGACAACCAAGTCGAGAACGATTGTTTGGTGATGAAAATCATATAAATTGTCAAAATGACCATTCCGGGAGCCGTAATAGACATCATCAAAACACTTAACGCGCCAGCGCTTTTCCGTTTGAATGTCATATAGATCTGAGGCGACCATTGAATGAACACGCAGATTGTACATATGATGCCATATAAGAATCCGATGCCACTGGTCCACTCGCCACACTCTCCATCAGTCATTTCAAGCAATGGCACTGTTCCGAAGATCAACAACGAAATGAAAACAACAACAGGAGTAGTGTACAGTGGGATTTTGAACAACGAAAAATTCTTTTTGTCTGGGAAGAAGACCAAGTAAAACACAATTTGTGGGAGGTACACCATAGCAAGTAACATTATTTGGATCCATGAAATTAACACACCAAAGCAACCATTAAACCCCAAGTAGACACATGAGTGGATGTATGTCGCGTTTGTGATACACCCATTTGCAACAGCAGTGACTTGATTAATAAATTGTATCAACAAATAAAAGGGAGACAACCCACTACTGTCACGCTTTCGTAACAACTTGATGTACTGCGGAAACACGGATAGGACGGTACCTATCATAATGACCATACCAACTATAATCGAACCAACACCCAACTCGGGGACAAAATCAAACTCGCCCTCGGAGGTGAACTCCCCGTCCGAGTTGTCGACACACCCGGGAATCTCGAAGATGGCTTGTGCCTTTTCTATTGTGGAAAATAGAACGAGGAGAACAAGCATCAAATTTTTGAGTTTCCTTCTATTAAAGTCTTTCTTCGAGATTTCCACTAATTTATTTACTCTCTTTCAGACAATCCAATAATTTCCCAGAAATGGTCAACAGAAGTATATATATGGTTTTGTAACTATTATATTACCATATATAAATCTTTATTTCAAAAAATGAGACGACTTTTTTATCTTTTTTAAGGATGTTTGGTATAAATTATTTTTTATTAATATGGCTTTTATAACTTTGAGTAAAAAAATACGAAAATTGCTGATTAAACAAAAATATATGAAAATTGTAATTTTTAGATCCATTAAAAAAGTGGTTAATTACAAATAATTAAATTAATATTAGCATTGAATGAGCACATAATTTCGGGTATTATGTACATTTTTTTTGTTATTTGGTTAGTTAATAATTATTTATTTATAATTAATCAAATAATATTTTTTATATGACAAACATTTTGTTCAAACTAAACTATAGTTTGTTATAATAAATACAGTTTCTCAATCTAGTCTAATGGGAAAACCTTTCCTTTTAGGATTATATTTTAATATATAATTAATTTAATCCTAACAATTTTATAATTAATAGTTAATTATTAATACAATAATTTGAAATTAGTTCAGATTGATATGGAACAAATAAAAAAATAGTAAATAAAATAAATAATTTATTTTTAGTTTATATATTAGAAAGAATGGAAAAATAATACCAGAAAGCAGGTTTTTCCCATGAGGCTAAATTAAAAAACTGTATGGGATTTATAAAAAAAATAAAAAACATTTATTTTTATTGTATTATTATTGTTAAAAAAATGTTTTTCATTATATTTTTGTTATATAAAAACATTTCAAAAGGCATTTTTGGTACTTTGGTTTTTATAATAACTTTGAAATCCGTGTTGAGCAATTTAAACAGAAACTATCCCTTAATTGGTTACTAATAATTTTAATATAATAAAACTTAAATAAATTAAACATAAATCATTTTGAATACCCATTTTGAGATTGTTTTTCAATTTATGTTGAAATGGTTAAAAAGATTTGATAATTTCAAATAAAATTGACAATTTGTTAAAATTTTCAATAATTAAAATAGTATATTTACTATTTAAAAAATTCACATTTCAAAAAAAAATCAACCATTTTTTTTGAAAAATTAAATAATCGAGTAATTCCCGAATTGGTCCTTATTGTCTTCTGTTTTGGAGAAATACAAGACTGATGTATAAAATACAAATTACAAAACTTTACACAAAACACTAAATTTTGTCCATAAAACTCATTTTTCAAGACAAAAATAGCAAAATATCCCCCAAATAAGAAAACCCAATTATTAAAGATTAAAAAAAACTGGTCTGAAGGTGTGAACTGATAATTATATCATAATTTAAATGTTTGTTAGAGACACAGTACACTGATTAATAATAAAACTAATACATAGGAGTAAGACTGTTGGCACAGTTGATATCTTAAATGGAAAGAAGTTTGATACACGTGAGATCAAAATTGTGACTTACAAAGACGAGCAATTGTATTTAATTGACAACAGTGCAAAACCCCATTTTAAGATCGATTTAAGTATTGCAGTTTTCAATTCAAAAGTTAATAGCACGAATAAACTGATGACAAAGCAAAAATTGAAACTTTCGTTTGAAATTTTCTATGACAAGGTGTACCTCTTTACTTGTCCAAGTCAAAGTGAATATGACGACTGGATGAGCACTCTTCCAGTTTTAATGAAAGTGTACGGAACATATAAATATCCACTTGCATGTGCAGTGAGCAAATCGGGTTGGCGATTTCCTCTTCCTGTGTATCGTTCCATTGAGTACTTAACTACAACACAAGGATATTTGTCCAATGGTATCTTTCGAATGTGTGCGTCGTACAAAGACACGGGGCGAGTGCGCCAAATATTTGATGGGGATCAAGACATTCAAATTGCGGAGTTTAAACTCGCAGATGTCGCATCTTCTATTATCAAAGAGTATTTACGCGAGCTTCCCAACCCCCTTATTCCATTCAACTGTTACACTTCTTTTATTCAAATCGGAAAATTGGAAGGTGAAAATCGTCAAAATGAAATGAAAAAACTGATTGAAAGTCTTCCTCCAGTCAATCAAAATACGTTATGGTACTTAATGCAATTTGTCCATTTGGTAGCACAACATACAGAAGAAAACCAAATGAATTCAATTAACCTCGGGACATGTCTGGGACCAACTATATGCAGAGCACCTCCACAAGAATCCGCTAAAGAAATAGAAAACACTAAATTAGTGATCGACTCATTCACTATATTGGTCGACTGCTATGACTTTGTCTTCAATGAAGTCATTAAAACGAATCAAGAACTCGGCCTCGACCCTCCTAAATACCCCGCCGTTATCCCACACCCTCCAGTCCCGTATGAAAAAATTACAGAGGAAATCCACAAGGAAGCCCTTGAACGACAAAAACGTATTGAGGCGGGTAGACCCCGTCGACTCGT
>NW_004443648.1:218538-281929 GCF_000330505.1 Entamoeba invadens IP1 | reverse complement strand
CCGTCGACTCACTTTATTTAAGCAAAAACCATCTGAAGAAGCCAAGGATAGCACTGAAATGGTGAAACGTAAAGTCGAGATAGCGAATTTAAGTTTGAGTCCTAGAGGAACCCCGTCACAAGTCGTCAAGACGGAAAAAGTAGAACAAAAGGATATGAAAGAGAAGACTGAAAAGAAAGAGAAAAAAGAGAAGAAGGAGAAGGGAGAAAGTAAAGGAGAAAAAGTCGAACGAAAACTTTCATTTACTTTTGCTAAAAAAGAGAAGAAGGACAAGACAGAAAGCAGAAAGAGTTTGGGCAACAAGAAAGAGAAACCAGTCGAGAAATTAGGCCAAAAACCATTGGAAAAACAATTGGAGACTAAAACAGAGAAAGACACCGAAATCGAAGAATTGAAAAAGAAATTGAAAAAACAGGAACATAAAGTAAAAACTCTGAAAGACACAGTGAAGTCTTTAAATGAAAGACTTGTTGTGCAAGAGACTCTTATTAAAAAATTGGTAGACGGATGTAAAGAAAGTGATAAGACTGAAAAAGAAAACATTGTGAGCCAAGACGTCGTTCATACTGTGAAAGAAGAAATTCTAGAGGAAGCAAAAGTCGATCAAAAAGAGGAAGAACACTTCATCCAATTTGATGACGAAGAACAAAAAGAAGTAAAGGAAAAGAGGAACGACACAGCAAAAGAAGAGGAAGCTTATATAGAACCAGATTAAATGAACTATTTGTTATACTATACTCTGTTACTAAAGTAGTTTAAGTAAAAAAAATTATAATTTTACTATTGTTTTTATTATTTAAAAAAAAATAAAAGTTATTTTCCAAATTAATTTTAATAGTTTTTGGGAAGTTCAAAAATAATTATTTTTAAAGAATCAATAATTTAAAAATACAATAATAATGTTTTATATATGTAATAAAAAATGTTTTTTTAATAATACAAAAAACTTTTTCAAAGCTACTTTGATTGTTCTTTTTTTAAATTATATTAATGTTTAACTCTTTGAATGGTTAATTATAGTAAAAAGATCGACACAGAAATAATTCACAAAACAACAATACTTTTAAAAAAGTTTATTAATTATAAAACATCAATAGTTTTTAATATGGAAAGGAACAAAAAAATGTTATTGGTATATATAGTTAAAAACAATACTATTAACTAATCTGAAAGGGATAAAAGCAGTGGATGAGTTGTTTTAGTCCAACCATTCAAAACAACACATTCACCGACCGAATAGAAAATAAGACTAAAAATGCGACGATGTGTTACAACAATGTTCTTAAGAGGTGTAAGTATACTTCTTCACAAATCATTACAACCCCAAAAGAAGCAACTCAAAACAATTATAGAGACAATGAAGCTTTCGACTTAATCATTCATGTCGACGAGGTGTTGGGCACTGCAACATCTTTAGAAGGACCGCAATTCTCGTTTGATGGTATTACACTGAGTAGATATAAAATAGTCCAATTGCTCGGTAAAGGGAATTTTGGGCAAGTTGTGAAGTGTGTTGATTTAAACACAAACCAATATGTTGCCGTTAAAGTATTAAAAAGCATACCATCGTACTTTAAACAGTCTCTTATTGAGACTACCGTCTTACAAATTGTTTGTTTTATTTTATAGATTATTTATAATAAATAATAGAATACATATAACTTTTTATATTTTATTAATGTTAATAATAATAATATAGTATATTATAGTTTAGACGACTAAGAGAAGTAGAATGGAGTAACACAAAGGTGAATGAATATCTTGAATCATCTGAAAGGTCCAACATTCTTCAAATGATCGATTACTTTATGTTTTATAATCATATCTGTATAGTGACTGAATTTCTTGGGTTTGTTATTATAACTTAACATATATATAATATCCAATTATTCTTGAATAGTATTATATTATATTATTTATTATTAATACATATATTATAACATTGAAATGACTATCTAGTATCGACTTATGTGAGTTATTATATCGAAACAGTAACCATGGCTTCAAAATTCAGATCATCCGGAAATTCTTAAAACAAATCATTAATTCGTTAGAAATACTCTCTCGTGGTAACATCATTCATTGTGACATCAAACCTGAAAACGTGTTAATAGTGAACCATTCTTCTACAGTCAAGCTCATTGATTTTGGAAGTGCATGTTTTGAGAATCACACGTTTTATCAATACATTCAATCGCGGTATTATAGATCACCCGAGGTGGCATTAGGTATACCATATTCATGTGCAATAGATATGTGGAGTCTTGGATGTTTAACGGCCGTGTTTTACTTTGGCGTTCCACTTTTTTCAACAAAGAGCGAATATAGCTTGTTACGTAGAATGGTTTCCACATTAGGTCCAATACCAGACACTATGTTAGAAAAAGGTACTAAAACTTTAAAGTATTTTATTAAAGAAAATAATACATTTCGTTTCAAAACTATTCAAGAATATGAGAAAGATAATAACACTACTCTTCCCCAAGATCAAGAATATTTTAAATACGAAAAATTGGAAGATTTAGTTTTGAAGAATAAAACGAGTGGCGAACAATTTTTCGGTGCAGAAACACAAAACGCTTTACTTGACTTTTTAAAAAGATGTTTGACATTTGACCCAAAAGAAAGAATGACACCAGACCAAGCTATTACACATCCTTTTATAGTGGGATGTGATATGACTAATTATACGATTCCAAAACGGAAATTGCCGTTTTGTGAAAACACAAAATTCGTGCAAACAGTCCCAGACGAAATCTCAGAACCATTTTGTGAGTTGTCAAATACTCATTTTAACTATCAAAAGTACTTTTTATATTTTCAAGGCGCTTTAAAAAAGGGTTTTGTAATTAACATCTTGTCAAAATTCAACAAAATAGAGGGAATCACCCCGCCACTCCTCGACGGGGTGATTGGCGACTGGACTTTCAAAAAAATAGAAAAACTTAAAGAAAAACAAAATTCTGTGCCAAGACACTTTGACGCAAAGACATGCCAACTGGTAAATTCAAGATTTCGAATCAAAATTGAAAGTACGGAAAAAGTCAAGTCGTTGCCAAGTTCGTTGATATCTTCGCCACGAAATCGCTCAGACGAAGTGAGTCGAAAAGTCAAGTTGTCAATCATGGAGGAAAAAGTGGAACGAGAACGAGCAAAGATTTTAATGAAAGAAAAAAAACTTGACAAAAAGAAAAAATCTGAAACAGAGAAGGCGGAACGAGAAGTAAAACACTTGATTAATCCAAGAAGTTGGTTCAAACGAGCAAATAGCGAAATACAAATGTCAACTATTCACAGAGAAGATTCCCCAAAAAACATTTCTAAATCTCCTACAAAGTCAGAACAACCAACCGAAAAGAAAAAACACTTTTTTTTCAATTTTTCAAAGAACGAAAAAAAAGATTAGGCGCAATATAGTTTATTTTTGTTATTTTATAGTTTAATCTGTATAATTCAATATAATAATTAAATAATTATATTTATAGTTATAATTGATCTAAAATATATAATAAAAATAACTATACAAATAATTTATTAGTTTTGGTTCTTGTTTCTGTTTCTTTTGTTCGAGAACCAAGTACCAACCTGTTTGGGAGACATCCCACACTCGGACCCAAGACGTTCTTTTTGTTCTTCAGTTGGATATGGATGATTTGAGTGAAGGACAAACCAGTCAAGAAGAGGTTTGATTTTTTGGGTTTTAGGACTTTGAGTTTTTATCTTGTCAATCTTGAAAATTGGTTTTGTTGGCTTTGTCGATGACAATACAAGAGAATTTTTGCAAGTGATTTTTGACAATGGTTGAGATTGAGAAGTGATGGAATGAACAGATATTTGGGGGGATAAAAAAGTGGGGATTTTGCGTTCCCGAGGCGCCAAACTCGAAACATTTGAGCCAAACATGAGTTTTAGGTGTGAATAAATATTTCCAAAAAGAGCTCGAAGACATGATATTTTATAACTTCGTTCGTCTTGTGTCACTATCCTTTTTTGGGACTGCGAATCAAGAAGTGAGACAAGTTGAGTATAATAACTTGTGTAATACAGATAAAGCACTTCTGCCTGTGAGTTGAAAATTTGGACTAATTCGTTGAGGCGCAACAACTTCTCTCCAGTCACGAGATCTGCAACGTGTTGAACTTTCTCCATCAATGACTGATCTGAGATGTCTCCACTTGGTCGAACCAACGACTGCTCGAAGCATTTTAAATATTGGTCGAAGTCGATAGTCTTATTGACGCACTCAGTAAGCACTTTTTGAACTTCCTGAGTTGGTTCCATCTTTGAGTTGTAAAGATCGTGTCTTTTCACATTTCGAATTATTCGTTTCGATCACACTTTCGTTTTGATTAAACATTTTTTTTCAAATGTTAAAAAAAACAATGTCCAGATTTTTTAAATTTTTTTGCTTTTTCGCAATTTGAAAAACATTTTGAGATAAACTAAAAAAATGTTTTTATATTTGAGAAATGTCGAAGACTGACGAACTTGAAGCGGAGCTTGCCCGACTTGTCGAAGAGGAGTCTGCGTGTGACAAAGAGCTCTCTGACCTTTCGACATTATTCCCCTGCGTTGTTGACTCATCTTTAACAAAAAATGGCCTTTCCGAGCGCTGTGACCAATCAACGAACGAAAACACTGAGTTCTCTGCAAAGCTCTTTCGATTCAAATCGGCGATCGAGAGTCAAGAGCGTCAACTTGAATTACTTTTTGATTCTTTCAATACAATAACTATGAAACAGCGCCAAGTCACTTTAAAACAAAAAGAGGTGTTTGATGGGATAAGCAGCGACTTGACGAAAATGGAGACCGAGAATTCCCAAATTCAATCTTCTCTTCAGAACACGTCCGACTACTTGTCTGTCCAGTTGGGTTCTGCCAAAAAGTCACTCGAAACAATCGAAAAGGAGAATAAGACGCTTGGAGATGAAGTGACTCAAAACGAGGCGGAGTTATCAGTGGTAATGACAACAATCGAAAAACGCAAAGGTGCGATCTGTGTACTTGAAAAGGAAATCAGTGTTTTGAAAACCAAAGTAAAGAACCTTCAAGGCGATGTGAACATTGCAAATAGCCAACTCGAAGCAACACAAACCGAATTGATCAACTTCCCTCATAATCAATTTGAAGATGTCCCAAATTATTCGCACCTCATGTTGGCTGGAGTCGAAGAGCAAACTGTCTATGTCAATTCCTTAATTGCACTCTACTCGCACTTAACGGGAAATGTACTGGAAGTTGATTCTAAAGAACTTTTGTCGGACTTTAGGACCAAAAAAATTCCAGTTGCTTCGTGGAACAACTTTGTTCGTAAAATGTATGACACAAGTTAATTCGTCTTTATTTGAAAAACATTTTTTAAAACATTTTTAAAACATTTTTAAAACATTTTTTCATGTTTGTAATAGACTACTTTTAATTAAATTTACTATTTAATATTGTTTGAGTATTTAATTAGTTTTATACTATTATTTAATAATAAAGAAAAAAGGTTCAGAGAAATTTTTTTGTAGAAGTTTTTTGAAAATGTTATATAAAACATTTTACAAATTAACCGTTAAAAACAATCTTTTTAACACTATTTATAACTCTTTTACTTGTATACTATCCAATTATTGTGTATAAAAAACTTTGAATGTAGTTAAAATAATTAAGTTGTTAATTAAAAAACTGAATTAGTATTTACTTGATATTGTGATTAACTCGTAGTTCATAACGTAGCTACTTAATAGTTTCAGTGACTATAATTTGTGAATCATTCACTCAATTTTAAATGATCTAATGAAGAAACTTCAAAAAAATAGTTTTTAAAATAAAAAGGTTATAAGATTTTTTAATGAATTTCAACAGATACGAAAATGATTAAAAAAAGAGGGAAAAAGGGAGTGCCAGAGTAGGTTTTTTAACAAGAAGAAAAAGAATAAAAAGATATCTACCGTTGGCAAAAGCAATGGACAAATCTAACGAGTTATACGAAGGAGAATACTTAAACGACTCGTCAAAAGAGAGCTACTCCGATATTAAGTCTTCTTTCTTTAAAAAGATAAACATCGAGATGCCAAAAGGTGCCACTCCGGGGACCGCAGAGGAGCGCGACTTCGACGATGAAAAGTGTGAGATCCCAATAGCTATTACAAAGCCACAACAAATACCCAAAGATGTTTGTTCACACATATTTACAATATATGAAATTAACATGAAAAATGACACATAGAATAGTTCACTTGGAGAAGATATTTTGAAACACATGTTAAAAAGTGGTGACGATGATGTCGCGTGTTCACCACCATAAAGCGACACACCTTTTATTATTATCGAATAGTTTGAGTTTGTGTTTTCTCATTGAAACTCCAAAACACGTATCTTTTGTTCCCAAGTTCGTGAATTTGAGTAATTTCTATTAGCAACTTTTACTAATAGTATATTAATAATAGAATATAATTAATAATATTCGATGAACTTTACCACAACAATCACTTAGAAAATTCCTTCTTAAACTTTTCCTTAACATTAATTCGAGACTTCCACTTCGACGCATCTGTCCTATAATCCGTTACTTTTGCATTAATAAGTACCTTTCGTCCAAAGAAATCCTTTTCCATCACAGAGTAGTCCACCATATATTCTTTGACCATCGCCTCTTTGTCTTTAATGTCACACTTCTCAAATATCTTATCCACGATATGCGACCCACTTTTGTTACAGGCGATTTCTCTCAACCTCCCCGATAAAGTCTTCAATAATTCACCGACGGTATTTCTCGGTAATACGGAGATATAAGCCTCACTTAATCGACTCCCCATCGGATCGCAGAAATATTTCAACATGGTTTCTATTTTTAAATCGGTGAATTTCTGTACGACACTCTGTGAAGCTTTACACGGTGTCACAAAAATTTCTTGAAAGACCACGGAGAAGCCATAGTCGATAAAATTCTTCTGGTTCTTCATCCACTCTTTCCGGCCTTCTTCAAACACATTTCCTCTCCCACAGATCTCCCCTTCTATTCTCTCAACCAACTCTTGTCGTACAGTTTTATCACACTTCTGTGACGCTTTCAGCATTTGGACTAATAACATGTGATACCTATTTTTCACTATTTCTGCGATACATTTGTAACACACTTGTAACGCCTTTTTAGGGTTCTCCGATATTTCTAAATACTTTTGTACAACATGATTCCCAACGGGGTCGACTACATTCTCCTCAGTGATTTGCTTCTCTCCAAACGTCTGTAACGTCGCTTGGTCCATTACAGTCAATGCACCTTCGACCAATATCGACCAGTCCTTATCAGTTATTGGTACCTTATTCGCTATTACTGGGAGTAAGACGCTTCGAATCCTCGATTCAGGTATCTTCATTAACTCAATCGCTATTGGAATCTCTTCAACCGCAATTTCTTTACTGCCTTCCGGTAACACACAATCAGTCACTTTATTGATGAAGTTTTTGACATCTGAAGAGTACGGTCTGATCATGCGGAGTAACGCCGCAAATGCATGTGCCCCCGTGGACGCTTCGAAAATTTGCGAGAGGTTCACGTCCTTTTCCAGAAATGGGTCGGTCACTATTCCCAACACCTTCGTTATTTCGTCGTGCGCAATACTTGGAAGTAAGACCTCATAGTGTTTGTACAAGTCCTCTAAAACACGTGAAGCGTATGAGTCGACTATTATCTCTATCAGTTTCTCGCGAATGTTCCCAAAAAGTGCATTGATTTGGTCTTTAGTAAAATAGGGTATAAATTTCTCAAACAACAGTGACCCTCTTGGGTGCGTCAATAACAAGACTTCATCACCTTCAATCCCTTTTAATGTGTTTTCTACTATACTCTCCTTGTTATCCGGATCGTTCACAAGAGCGTACGACATTTCTTTTAAATACTTACAACTCTCCGCCATCTCTAGAAAGACTTTTTTCAGTCTTCTTTATATTCTAACCCTTCGAATAACATTTTTTAATAACAAATTAGAAGTTTGTTAATTTCCATGAACTATTATTTTATTAATAAAGAATTAAATTAATAACAAATGTCTTTCAAAGGCTGGCGGCTAGTTGTAAATAGCGACGTTGTCAAGCAAGACCTCCCCAACAAATACTAACGTTATCTCGTCGATGTAAACACTCGTTTCATTTTCAAAAACGTCGAACTCAAACGTCTGCAAAAAGTGCAATTTCCCCAACTTGAATTTGGCCGTGCTCTCATCGTCTTGAGGAATGCCAACGTACTTAAACTTTGAAAGCTCAACAATAGTGTCTGTGTTATACCTGATATACAAGTAGTTGTTAAATTCTGAAGATGCGTTGTTTTGGAAAAAGTCGAATTTCAGTCCTAAGGCGCTTATTTTGTTTCCTAAAGTTAAAGTGTACTTACACAGAGTTTGGCACTTCATGTTTCGATGTAATTGTTGGTACGCATTTTGGTAAAACAACCCAACGAATTCCGCATTTGTGGACGATGTGACGTTGTGGAAAAGTGTTCCATTCGAGTCGAGTAAAATGTCTTTGTTACTTTTGTACGTGTTGAAATACGCCGACGTCGTTGGAAGCACTTCGTCTGCTATTTTAAAGTCTCTTAACATTTGATAATTGAAACACCGCTCGTTCAAATTGCAAATGAAGTGGCTCCCCACAAAGAGAGAAACTGTGTATTGCAACTCCTCTTTTTCCATATAGTGCTGTGTAGAAGGGAATATTTTGTCGATTAAAATGCCACTGTCCTCCTCGACATATTCGCTATTATAGTTGTTTGCATTCCCACGTTGGATTATCAAAGCCCCTGTATATAACAAAGTCACTTCATTTTTTAAAATGTTTTCGCTACTTTCAGTGGTCTCATTGTGGAGATTTATATCCTGTTCTGGGAAGTGACTGTAACTCACCAAAAATGGTTTTGGATATGCTGGAATTGAAGGCACAACTTCGATAAAATATGAACAGATGTCACTGAATAACGTTTTGTTGATAATTTCTTGTATTGAAAGGCCACTGAATGAAACCACTTGTAAGTTCTTTTGAATCGCATTTTTGTATAACAAAGGATATGCGACGTTGTCTTTGAGCGTCTCCACCATTTTGATCCCAACACTCCCGCCCGTTCTATCACCAAACAGCCCAAATTTTTCGACCCAAATGGTAACATTGAAATACTTGTTCAGTTCTGTTTCTAAGTAATTGAGTGTGTTGAGTGCAAGTAAACTCCTTACTTCTATGTATCTCTCGCGTTGTGTTGCGTTGCTGTTTTTAACAACAATCCAGTTACCACTGGCGTCTTTATCGAAAAATGTCGAGTCGATTGAAATCGCAATCAAATCGTTTTGCGCAAAGGTTTCCTGGAGATATCGATATCCAATATCGCCACTCACCAAATTGCCCAAATGCTCGGGTAATATAGCAACAACGCGGTATTGTTTCGTCTTATTCTTCTCTTCCAAAATATCTGAAGGGAACAAAATAACGCCATTCATTGGAATATGTGAACTTGTGATGTGGTAGTAATCTTGTGATGTAACTGACAACTGCAAATAGTTTGAAAAGTCCATTGTTGGTGTTAGAATAGTCGGTTTAGTGTATTCAGCTCGGTAGTAATTGTCAATTCCACAGCCAAAAGTGATTTGTGAGAGTGGTCTTGTTATAACTGGCACATTTTCGATATTAATTGTGTTAGTGTTTTCGATGGAGTTGAATGAATTTGGGACGTTCAGTTTACTGAAGGTCATAACAGTTAAACACCAAGAGCTGGCCGCACTGATCAAAAACAGTAATAAGAATGTCGTGTATGTCAACGTTGCGCACCAATGCGTGATAAATATCGAGCGCAAATACTTCCGCATAACTTTCCCAAAGTCAGAACATTTGAATCGACTTTGAAACAACACAAATCCCACCACAAACAATGTAAAGAGTAGCATGGTCACTGCAAACGTCGACGAATAAATTGCTGTGTGGAACCATTCCAAAACTGTTGTTGATGTTGTTGGGACTTTTGAAAGGAACAAAGCCGTCGAGACGGAGAGCATAGATAACGCAATAAAGATTGATGGGGCGACGACGATTCGTTTGTAAAACACGTAAAATAGTGAATGTAACACGATAACGATAATTTCGACAATTTTGATCTGCACAATTAAGCAAATTAGAACGTACGAAATGATCAAAGCGGATATGATGAATGTTTGTATGTAAGCATTTCTAAATGTTTCTGTTTGTTGTACGACAAGATATATGAGCGCGAGGGAAAAACAAATTGCCACGATCGAGAGTGTCACGGTGAATATTTTGATAGTTGTTGTGTGTGTTTTAATAAATGATCTGTACGAGTGGATGATCGTATTAATCGGAGTCCGATTGACCTTTTCGACAGGGGGATCGTTGTGGATTCGCTCGATCATTTTGTCCAAGTTCGGCAATTTGAATACAAAGGTTTGGTGATTGTAATTCTTGTAAAAGAACGCCATAACACGGTCCAAATAAGGAATCCGGTGAATAAGTCGTTGGATGGTTGGTAAGAGTAAAATGGCTTGAAAGGTGAAGAACATAATAATCAATAGAATGAGGACAAACCCACCTACTATACCCTTCTTAAACACTTCCATCTCTTCAACGTCTTCTAACGAGATGTAACAAAAGAGATAACTAAAAAGAAGGATAACAAACACTGCCGTAGAGGCAAGTCGTTTATACCAATTGTGCTTTTTATTTACAGGTGGCGTTAATACGGAATGAGACTCGACTGTCGTCGGATTTGAATTGAGAGGTACGTCTTTTGGTCCAACAGATAAAGAATTATCTGTTGCAAGTTCATCCATCTCAATCTCATTCATCACTTTTGGTTTTATTGTTTTTTTTTTATTTCTTCGTTTTTTCTTTCAATTAATAACATTTTGAAGTATTATTTTTTTATTGTTGTTTATAACAAAAGTCTATTTATAAATGTATTATTATTTTTTAATTTATTTATTAATCATCAATTATACAAGTAATAATAATTTTTAAGTAATTTCAATTAATAAATAGTTAAAATAAATATTTGAGCAGAAATTGTTATCTTATTGTATTTTTTTATATATTTCAGATGTTGTTTTCATAAAAATTATAATTTTTAATAGGTATTTTTATTATATTATTATAATAAAAGCAGTTAATTTTAAATTTAATAAATTATAAAAAAAAATTAATAAACCTCATTACTTGATAAATGCAAAAAACTAAAATTTATTGATGATTAATTGAGATGATCCAAAAATGCGTTGGGTGTAAATTTAAATTCTGCATAATACTAAATAAAAACCATAAAAATAGTTCAAAAATTCAAAAAAATAACAAGATTATTTGCAACAAAAAGAACAGCATACAAAAAGAAAAATAACACAATTTAAAAAGACTCACCGAACCTCTTAAGTTATTATCTTGAACTGTAAAACCTCAAAGGTGTATGTTGCCAACTAAGGACCCAAACCAATTCAATGAAACGACCATGGTCCAAGAAAACGATTTCATGACTGCTATTTTCCACGCAAAGAAGTGCGAGAAGTTTCCACAAGACTACCGCAAAGAACTGACGCCAAATCACATCGAGAAGTTCCGCGCCGTCCCCAAACAATTTTCCGATCAAGTTCAAAAGTGTGCGGGGAACTATTTAGACAAGATATCTATTACAGAGAGAAGTCACATGGAAGACGAAATGAAATTACCCGATATCGACGACTCGACTGGGTTAATCGACGACTCCGATCATATCAAAGATGACTACAAAGAAGGTGTAGACTATGTTTTACTCTCAAAGAAGAACTTTGACTTCATGAAGAAAATTTACTTGTACGTCAGACCAAACACTCGATTCCCAGCACTTCCTGTTGTTTACATTGAAAAGCTCCAAAACTCATTTGCGCGATACACAGAGAAGGACGAAGTCATTTTGAAATTGACGGTGAAAGCTCTCGACGGGACTCAACGTGAAGAAGAACGCAAAGTCAAGTTGTTCACCTGTGTGTCACTTCAAACCACTATCAAGAAGCTGAAGAAACTGTTCAAAGCAGAAATCATCTTCGAGAACTACGACGTTGTCGTGACTGACGGCGACAAAGTGGTCGACACCAACAAAACAGTCAAAAGTATTATTGGAAATACTCACACTCTAACTGCGGTGATCGAAGAAAAGGCTAAACCGACATTCCCGGATCCAGAGCCTGAAACCGATTTATACCCGTCACACGGTGTCGAAGATGCCGCACCATCTCTTTCAGCTTATAGTTCGAGTTGTACTGCTACAGATTATAACAAATACACCTCGTCCAATTATAATAAGTACACTTCATCAAGTTACAGAAACTACTACGATGACGAGAAGACAAAGGACGGAACAAAGGGTGTGTGTGGTCTTCGCAATTTGGGAAATACATGTTTCATGAATAGCGCATTGCAGTGTCTACTCCATACAATGCCACTCAACGAATTTTTCAACACCGCAAATTGGAGTGATGATATTAATACAGACAACCCTCTTGGGACTGGAGGAAAGCTCGTGAATGCGTGGAAAGTGCTTTTGGACAAGTACTGGGGTGGGTACTCGGTTTTGTCTCCAAGAGAGTTCAAAAGTGCGATTGGAGAATTTGCGCCACAGTTCAGTGGGTATCAGCAACAAGACTCACAAGAGTTACTGTCGTTCTTGGTTGATGGGATACACGAAGATCTCAATAAAGTGAAGAAGAAACCCTATGTTGAAATTCCGGATTACAATGGCGAAGGGGATGAAGTTTGGGCACAAGAAGAGTGGAAGAGATACAAGATGAGAAACGACTCGATCATCACAACACTCTTTGCCGGGCAGTTTAAGTCGAATGTTGTGTGTGATGTCTGTAAACACGTCAATTTGAGATTTGATCCATATGTGTTCATCAGTTTGCAATTACCAAACAAAATGTCGACCGTATCATTCAACGTGTATGACAAAGAATTCAGGCACTCGAAGAAGGCGAAAGTTTCAGTCAAGGGAAAGACGTTTGAACAAATAGTTGAGGAAGGACTGAAGAGTGCATCGTTCACACAAGACCCAAAAGACTTTATTGTTGTTGAACTTGGATATGGAAATGAAGTGAAAGGTGTTGTGGATAAAGACACTCCGATTCAAATTGGGTGTGAGTATGGGATTGTAGAAAAACAGGACAAGTGTGAGGAATTTGTCGTGTATGATACTAAAGTGAATTACTCGTCGTATCGAGACTTCAGAATGCCAGTCGTTTTTGATAAGAAAAAGAGTCTTGAAGAAGTAGATAAGGCACTTGTTGTGTTGTTCAAAGATGATTACAAGGTGAGTTCATACTCTTATTACAACAGAACTGAAACCAACGAAAAGAAGGAAGAGAAGAAAGATGAAAAGAAAGGTGATACCACTCCTCCAACTGGAACAAAAAACACAGAAACTATTTCGAATGCCAAAACAGAGAACAACGAAACAAAAGAAGTTGTTGTTAGCAACAACAATAAGGAGAAAGAATCTTCCAACAACAACATGACCAACGCAGACGCTGCTAAGAATGCCGAGAAAGATGATGAGAAGAAAGAAGTATCAAAAAAAGAAGAAGAACAGATCCAAAAGAAAGAAGAGAAGTATATTAATGCGTTTGAATACAAGGCTGTTTCTAGTGGTATTGTCCAAGCTGTGAATATTGCCAAAGAAGGGTACAGATACATCATTCAACCATATTCCTCATACTACAACACAGAAGAAACGGATCCAGTCACCTTATATGAATGTTTCGAGTTGTTTGAAGAAGAAGAACACTTAACAGGAGACAATACTGTCTACTGCTCAACTTGTAAGACACACCAAACATGCAAGAAAAAGATGGATATATGGAGCACTAACGAGATATTAGTTATTCATTTGAAGCGGTTTGGGAGTGTTGGCGGAAGTGTTAGAGACAAGATCTCAACACTTGTCGACTTCCCAATTTATGACCTTGACTTAACACAATACGTGAAAAAGTATGATCCAAAGACACCCCCAATCTACAACTTGTATGCCGTCAGCAATCACTCTGGTTCCCTTGGGGGCGGACACTATGTTGCTTCTGCGCGTGTTGGGAAAGACTGGTATGATTTCAACGATTCATCGACTTCCAAAATAGGAGAGGCATCTATAGTCTCGAAGAGTGCGTATGTGCTTTATTATATCAGAAAGGATGTCGACACGTATACTGGTGATGTGCAGAAGGCAGAGAAAAAGCACGAGGATTAAGGAACAGAGGATTCAAGTCACTTTTAATTTTATATTTTTTTGTAATGAATGACATACAGAAGAGTATTATATGATATTATATAATACAACGAGTTTCAATAAAACACATTTTAACTTCATAATAATATACCACTGAAATTAATTCAAGTCGAAGAGAACTATTCGATTTGTTCTGAACTTAGATATGTTGACAAAATAAGGATTGTTCATTGGAAAGAGGTTGTCGAAGAAGTACGCAAAACTCTTTGCTTTGCCTAAAGTGCCAACGCGAAGGAAATTGGTATCATTTCCAAATGTCATGATGACGTCTTCCGAATTGGAATACTTCAGATCACAATCGCCAATTGGAGAGATGCATTGAGGTTTTTCGTTGTGTGTAATAAACAGTATCTTCTTTTGTGGCTTTGAGAAAAATATCGAGAAAGTGCGGCCCGAGTCTGTCTCGAAGTATAATGAAGACGTCTGTGTTTGCTTTAAAAAATTGACCAAATCCTTTTGTGTGTTAGAAGTTGTATCACAAACAACTTTGTATGTCTTCAACTGAACAAAAGTTAAGACGGTATGAATGTGTGTGATCATCGGTGTTGATCCTGAAAGTAAGTCCAATGCGTTAATCTCAATTGTTGGTACTTCGTGTTCAATTTTCTTTGGAATACCTTTTGTGTCATTAAGTGAAGGTTTTAAACTACAATTTTTATCCCTTTCATTGTGGTGTTGTGGAGGTGTATTAACTTTATCGTTCTCGTCAAAGCAACTCGGTTTGGTCAAGTCGTTTAAACACTCTGCAAATGCAAAAAATATTTGTTTGTATTTGTCATCATCTGGTAGTGTTGATATACATGTGATCAATTGATTGATGTGTTCCCTCTCCATCTCTTAATTATAATAACAGTTTTAATTCTTTTTAATAATTTAAAAAATGTTATTGCAAAAAAACATAAAAAATAAATTAATTTGAGTAATAGTATTGTTCTTAAAAAGATTGTTTTAATTTTTATTAGTATTAATTATTATAATTTAACTAGATGCAATATTATATTTTAATAATTAAAAAATTAATATATATAAATTGAAGTCAAAACAAAAAAACTATTTTATATTTTATTATATATATAATGATAACAATACTATAAAAACAACTATAAAGGAAATATAGTATACAATTAAAATTCGTAGTTGAAGAGAGAGTCCTGATAGACTGGACTTCCTTTAATGATTTGATTTGTGTTGTCCTCGAATATTTCATCGAATGACTCGTCCATCACATCCATTTGATTTTCAACATTTTCATTGCATTGGTCTGGTATCGGTGAGAATCCCCTTTGTGGATAATCCCAATTCAAATTATTAGGACGGAAAGTATCAGCTCTTCCTTCACCATAGGAGCTGTCACATGAACTCAATGAATCATCGAGATCGCTCATCACACACAATCGTTTTGGAATGGGGTTGATTATGTTCATGCTTTTCGTGTGTTTTTTTTTAAAGTTCAGTTTCCTTATATTCTATCCGTTTCTTTTCGGTTTGTCTTTCTTCATTTCGAAAAAAAAGCCCGATGTTTCCCATGACCGCCACCAATTTTTTTAATAACACAAAACATGTCGCGCTTTTTGTTCGAAAATTCTGTTAAAGTCCACCTGGCAAATTTTTTTAAACAACAACATGACTTTGTTGTACTATTATATTATTATAATGTTACTACAACTATACTATTAATGATTCGTGAAACAGCCAAACTCAAAAAAAAGTTCTTTTTTTCTTTTTTTTTTATCGTATAATTAAAATATGGTATTCTGTATTATAATTTTAATACGTTTTTGTGGGTTGGAAGATTCTATTTCTTTTTGGGGTTTTTCGTTGGTAAATTATTTTTAAAAATGCCACTTGTATTAAAAGTTTTTTGTAAAGTCATCAAATAATTAATAAATTATTATTATTATTATTATTATTATAAATTGTATAAAAATATTGTTAAAAAGAAAAAAAGCAATATATAACAGATGGTATTTTCTTTGTCCTGATTCCGAAATTCGTTTTGAATTTTAAAAACAAAAACGTATAAAATTTATTTGGTTCTGTAATTAAAAAGAGAATTATAGAATATTTAGGGGCTTAATAACGGGAATATTCAACAAAGATGAGGTTTGGGAATTCCGTGATTTTTCAACCTTCTCTGATTTATTTTTAGACGGCTTTTTTAATGCAGGGTTGCATATAGTTATCTATTGTCGGGTTTGTCTCTTTTTTCTGTACAAATTCATCGATTAGTTGCTTTGTGGTATGTTTTTCTTTTTTTTTCCATAAAAATCACATGAAAAATAAATTCTTTTTCTGAGGGGAAAATAGATCAGTGCGATTTGTGGTTTATTTTGTTGAAACAAATAATAGTATATTTTATTAGATATAAATAATTTTTAATGGTTACACAATAATATTTTAATGGAACAAAAACAACTAATTTGTGGCGATCATTGATACTTTATGATTATAATTTATAATCATAAAGTATCAATGATATTAGTAAAGAATTGTTATAATTCAAAATCATCCAAACAACTATTAAAATAATACCAGAAGTGTTAATATATAAACCATAAATACTATTGATGTGATATTGATATCTTTGAAACATGAGTCATGAATACTTTGTGATCTTTTCAATAATAAAAATTAAACAATTCGACCTTCATTCGGTGATGATTCACAAAACCACAAATTTCTCATTGTTTTGAGAAGAAACAATTTATAACACAAGCAAAAAAAATGAAAACCTGGCTGAATTGAAACAGTTAATTAAAAAACACATATGAAAACATGTACCCCAAGTCAGACACAAAGAATTTCAGCGCCACCGCCCATTGATCGAGATTACTTGTATCGGTGAACGAGTATATTTGGAAGTACTCACTTTTCGTTATCGGAAATGGTAGCTCGAAGTTTGTGGTCTCGGATAAAAACGTCGAAACTTCCTCAAACGCAACGAGAACCCCCTTCAACCCATTTTTGAACTTCGACCGACTCACGTTCGAAAAGTCTGTGTGGTTGACCACAAATCCACCATACCCAAACCCATCGATGCAAGTCTTTTGGAGGAAGGCACCAGAATAAAACGCGACTTTTTTGATCAATGAAATGATCATCCCAAACGAAGCCTGGACTTCTGTGTAATTTTTGGCTTTGATGCTTTCGACGGGGTTAACACCACAGATCGTAACACCTCCGTCGGTCCAACTGACTTCAAAAATATCACCCCAAATTCTTCGATCGTTCTGCAACCTCTCAATCTGCAGATTGAGAAGTGACAAATCCGGAACGACAGAACTTTTGAGCACCACCTTTTCAAGGCAAGCTATTTGTGAAAAGTGTGTGCTTGAAGTTGTTCTGAACAGCCTCAAGTCATTGCACAGCTCCGAGTAGACGTAAACCACCAGACTGTTCTTCTCGTGCAAAAACAGGATGTCACTCTCCAGTTGTTTGAGTTGTTCTTCCTCTGCTCGAATTTCTGAATCGATGATTTCGCTGAGCGTTTGGAGCTCCTCAAGCTTTTCAGTTTCTACCTTCCTCTGTTTAAAGCACCGCACCAACGTCTCACTAAGACTGCTTTGGCTTTTCTTGAGGCAAACTGGGCACCATGGTATTTTTGCAGAGAGTTGTTCTTCAAATACGTTTTGGAAGGCGATGAATTCTGATGTGTTTGTGATGTCGACTGCTTGTTTTTGTTTCGACGTTGGTGAGACGGCTGTATGCGTGTGCATATGGCTTGGCAATGATGAGCTCTGAATAAAAACAGGCCCAATCACATTCGCAGAATTACTGCGTTGTGTGGGAACTGGTATTCTTTTTGTCCTTGTTTTCAAGATTTCTGCGTTTTCTATATCATCGGAAGGACGGCTGAAAGAAGGACGGTATTCGACGGGAGACGTGAATGACTCGGGAAGAAGGTGATCGAACTGTTCGTTTAGATACACTCGTCGTGAACATGAACACCTCACAACATATTCCATCGAATTTTGCCGTTTCGGTTTTTTCGGTTAATTTATTTTTTTACTGGTTAAATATTATTGGCTTTTCAATAATAAATTATTTATTATTGATTTAAAGCTTCATTTTTTTTTACACATTTTACAATCATTAAAAAAACCATACAATTACAAAACAATTAAAATAAACTATAATGTTATTATAAAACAAAATAAGTTATTTTACAATAATAAAACAAACATTATAAGTAAAAAAAATTTATTAATATAATTAATAACAAACAGACAAACAAACTTTTTAATATTTATAAAAAATTGAAAAAAAAAATTGTTAAAACTTTACTACATATTATAATTAAACAAATTATATAAATTTTAATCAAAAACACTTGTTTTGTATATAAAAAAGTTAACTTTGAATTTTTTTTTTATTTAGATTTATTAAATAAAAATTTATTTTTTATAAGATTTGTAAACAATTCAAATAATTACAAATTATATTATATATTTGATAGTTTTTTATTATTATCATTTTTTTTTTACACCGACAAATATGTTTTTGTTTTTAATTTGAGAAAATTTTATAAATAAAAAAAATATTCATTTTAGTAAAAAAGTTAAATTCTACGCATTCACAAATTTGTATAGTAACATCATACAATCATTTAATATATTTTAGTTTATATTTTAAATTGAAACAATAGTTGACATTAGTAAATAATTAGATAATCATTTTTATTTCTAAAATTAGATAAAATATAATTAAATTAGCTATCTTTTTACAATTACCCAAAAGAAAAAATAAAAATAATTTCCAACAAAAAACTAAAAACAACCTAAAAATAGCCTATTATCCTTTGAGTTTAAGAAATAAGGAAACCAGGGTTTCATTTGGTACAAATAATAAAATTTTTGCGTTAACAACACATTTTTTTATGACATAAATAAGTTAATGGTAGAATAGACACAAAATACCCTTTTTTATATTTATTTATATTTTTTTTTCATTTCCAAACATTTGTAAATTGGACAAATGTTTACCATTTGATTCTATTTTATATGAACCCCGTTATATTAGACTTAAAACAGAACAAATGTGTGATATTGCCCTAATTATGAAACCACTGTTCAAAAAGTTGTTCATTACTTTCTTCACAAAACGTTGAACTGGAAAATAAAATGAAAATAAACAACCATTCAATTCATAATTGCATATCGGCAACGTCGTGCGCATTTTTTAACTATTTAAATATAGATTGAAAATTATAAGTAAACTTAATTTTCTACATGTTTTAATACTGTTTTATAAAACTCGTTACAATTATTTGTTATATCTCGTTGTCGTTCAAATACCAAAAAACACGTAAATTTGCACATTAAAAAATCCATTTAAAAAAAGTCAATTATTCTTCATAAAAACGGGAAATACCGAGAAAAAAAGTGCGAAATGACAAGCGATGCAATAGTGATAGTCACGGGTTTTGGGAAGTTGTTTTAATATCAGTGTTTTTAAAAAACAGGATGAGTAGTTTTAGTGGGAAGAAACCCGACTAATTAGATAAAAAAGGCGTTTATAACAAAACTCAGAAATTTGACTTTTGTATTTTTATTATTTTCAAACTTGTTGTATTAGCAACAAATAACAATGGAATTTTACACAGAACAAAATTCATAAAACGGGAAATTTGTGACAAGTCAAAATAGACACATCGAAGTTATTTATCCAAAAAAAAAGTTTAAAGCAAAAAATACAGCGGAAACCAAAAACATTTTTTTCATAATTAAAATAACGAGAATTGGCAATGAAGGCCACAAACACAACCAACCAAATCACAATTTTGCCATTTTCCTATAAAAAATAAGACTGACTTTTGTAAAAGCAGTCGTTCAATGATAAACACCTATCACTGAGTCACAACTTTTTTTTTACTCTGAAAACCTCCAAATGTTCTCTCAAATATGATTCGCTTAATCTCGTGTTTGAATTCTATTCCAAAACACGTTAATATAATTCGATGGAAAATTGTGAGGCACAACCCATCAAGCGATTGAGGAATTTTACACGCACCTCGTCGTTCTGTGGAAACTCATTCTTTGTCTCACAAATCCCATTCCGGTCTTTCACCCCTATAAATTCGCCACGACAGAGTTTCTCTAATTGTGACTCCCCGTGTTCCTCTCTTTCTCCAAACCCTCTTGAAGACGTCTGTTGTATGACTCCTGTCATTTCAACAAGTCCCGTTGTAAGTTCTTTCCCCGATAGGCGTCGCAAAGAGAAACTAAAGGGTTCTCAGATGAGAAGAAACATCCAGAAAAGCTCTGAGTGTATTTTTGAGTCCTCGCGAGACACCCCCCGACGCTCTCCGAAAATATCACCAAGAAAACAGGCGACGGAGACTATCTCCCCAGACCAGTTTAAAAGCTTGATGGAGAAGAACAAAAATCTTATCATTTTGGACGCAAGATTCCCTTTTGAATACGAACAAGGACATATCATTAACTCAATTAATGTCTGGAACGACACAACTCTCGCTCAACAAATGAAGCCATTCGACACTTGGTGCTCCGAGGAAAACCGTGTTGTTGTTGTCTATTGCGAATTCTCTAAAACTCGGGGACCAAAGATAGCAAATCTCCTTCAAGAAATGGATTTCATTAGAATGGAGTCGCTCGGGTTATCGGAACTTAACTTCCCAGAAGTCTACTTGCTCGAAGGAGGGTTCAAATATTTCTACGAGAATGTTAACGAGCTTTGCACGGGAAAATATATCTCGATGAGAAATATTAACAGCTCTAACATAGAAGACTTAAGAAACTATGCAACTCAGATAAAAACTAGACCACGGTGCCCAGTCTTCAATAATTCCCCTCAAATAACACCTCTTTATATGTAATCTATTCAACAATTTTTAATCTAATCATTTCATATTTATGGTTTGAATTGCTTTTTGTTTCAAATTTTGTTACTTTTACTTAATAGTTCTGTTTCATTTGTAAAAATAACGCTCTTGTTTATTTGAGAAATAATTGATTATTTTTCTATTTTTATTAACAGTATTATAGTTTCAAATGGTTTTGATTGCTAGTTTTTTTATTTAATTATAGAACTGTTCTATTTGCAAAAGATGACATATCGAACTATTTTAATATATTAGATCAAATCGGTAAAAAAGAGAAAACAAATATATTATTTATATTGGTTTACTAATAATATAATTCTAATCAATAAATAAAATAAAAAACATTTTTCTTTTTTGTTTTTTTCTTGGAAAGTCAAAATGCCCAAGTCGAAAAAGAGTGTTTTACCGTCTGCCGAGATTGAGAAGCTGAGAGCCCTGAGCGAACAGCTCGAGGCACTTCCACAAAAAAGTGAATTGCCTGCCAAGAGCCTTGAGCTTTTAAAGGAAATTCCTCAAAACGATGACTTACTTATATACCTTTCACTTTGCCATCTCCAGATTTTGCGTATCACTGCGCCTGTTCCGCCACACACCGAAGATGATTTAAAGAGTCTTCCAGATCTTTTTGCCAGAACGGTCAAGGTTTCAAAAAGCGATTTGAGTGAGTTGCACGTCAAATTTATCGACCTTTTGACAGCGACCAAGTTTTTGTTATTAATGATAGACGTCGACATCACCGCAACCCTCACATTTGTCGAGTGTCTTATCGAAGCCACTCTCTCGGCACCAAAGGACTCCAAAGTCTCTTTTGATTTACTTACTCCGATGATTGATTCACTTCTAATCGAATGCCCCGATCAACAAAATGCGGTGTGTCTGTCGATCCTTCGCCCTTTTGCAACCACAGAAGCGCCACTGTTCCACGATAAAGACATCACCACCTTTTCGGGAAGAATTAAAAGAGAAGGCGACGCGATCGAGAAGTTGTTTGGGATAAGCAGTGACGCATTGAATAATTTGAAAAACGGATTCTTCGGGATAGTCGAGAGTGTCAAGAACTTCGATTTCGAAGAGAGTGAAAACGAGAACGACGACGGCGAGAAAGAGGGGAGAAATCAACGCATAGCGGAAGTCCACATATTCACAACTGTTTTGGCGAAGATCGTCCAATTTGACTGTCAAGTTCTTGAAAATGACGAGAACTATTTGGAGCGATTGTTACTGATACCAGTGGACGAGGAACGACTGAGAATGGTTAAAATAGTGTCGTACTACGTTCTTAATTGTCAATTACCACCAGCCAAATTGATTCAATTGAATATGGCAATAACACAACGAGGAAAGGATAAGAGCGGACTCATCAGAGCAGCGGTTGGGAATTATGTGTTAAAAGCACCAGCCGAAATGAACGAAGATGGTGTTGATTATACTGATACGTTGATTGAAAGACTCACTGATATTGAACCAATGATCCGAGCAAATACTATTCGAGAAATTGAGAAAATGTTCTTCGATGACGAAGAGAAAGAAATCCCAACGAAAGTGATGGAAGAGATCGGGACACGAATGAAAGACAAGAAGGAAATTGTGAGAGACGCCGCACAGAACTTTGTGGGAAACTTTTTAAATAGATTTCTGGAGGGAGAAAATAACGTGCAAAAAAAATTGGTCATCAGGTATTCAAATGCACTTGTTGAAGTGCTCGACGATGTGAGAATAGAGGACGACAGAACAAGAGTACTTGGACTCATTTGTTTTACTGTGTTGGGCGACATTAACAACAGAGAATTGAATGAAAAGAAGCTGAAAGAGTATTTAAAATTGCGAGCAAAGCGATTTGTGTTGTTTTCTTCAGTTCTGAAGAACCCACAATTTGAAATTTTAATGAAGACGTGCGCCGCGTTCCACGAAGAGAGAAAAATTGTTTGCGAGAAGTTGAAGAATTGGGACGAGGCTAAAAACCAGAAGACAGAAGACGAGTTAGTGATTTTGTTTGCAAAAATGATGCCTTTCCCAACGTTTGAGGGAAGCAAGAAGTTTGCGAAACAACTCCTTGAGGGGATGAGTAAAAAGACCGTGAAAATCATGTTGAAAATGAACGATGATGAGTTGCCATTTGATGAATATTGGCGCGCAGCGCGAAAGATAATTGGAGAGATCGATGTGAAAAGGAAGACAAAGAGCGAAGAATTCACAAACAAAATAGTA
Source organism: Entamoeba invadens IP1 (assembly GCF_000330505.1). NCBI lineage: Eukaryota > Evosea > Mastigamoebida > Endamoebidae > Entamoeba > Entamoeba invadens. The sequence continues at coordinate 258,599 of NW_004443648.1, read as the reverse complement.
GACAAGTTCACTGTTGAAATATTGAGTAAGGAAGTCTTCAAGTACATTCTCAAGGACGAAGAACTGTATGACCAAATGAACGAACGCTTTGCTATTATCGCGAAGTACTATGGGAAAGTGCTTGACGAAAATATCGAGAGAATCATCAAATTGAAAGAAGACGACACAAATGATTTGATGGAAATATTGCGAGAGGGGTTTAAGTACATTCCAAAGAATTTGATCGACGACGAGTTGAAAGAGAAGTTGAAATCAAATTGTTTACTTGGCGAGTGGCAGATTACGAAAGATGCCATGTTTTTATTGCATTCATTGTGGAAAGACGATGAAAGAGGGTACTATGACGAACTGTTTATGAAAGGTGTTGAAACAATCAAAAACAGGAAGAACGCAAATGACAAAGCAAGGCACCTTCAAGAGGAAATGAATGCGTTTTGTATAATAAAACACGTGATTCAATACCAAGGCGTGTATTCACAACGCAGCGAAAGTAAAGAGATCATTGGGTTGGTTATGAGCGAAATAATACCGGAAATGATTCTAGAGGTGAAAGAGAAAGAATTTGTTGAGAGAGTGTTTAAACTGGTCAAAACGTATTTACTCAAGAACGGCAAACTAGTGAAGAGCGCGCCAGCTCAAGACGACATCGTCTATTTCTTAATTAACTTCTCTATCCACCCAATGGAAAACGACAACATCAATCTAATCGAAAACGAAAATTTTGTGAGAGGACTTTCGCTTGCTGTTCTTCTAGAAATAGTGTCGATGAGGATTTACGACGCGATTTTGAGCCAGAACGACTTCTTCGCATTTTGTGGACAACTCATTAAACACACTAATCACCACAGGAAGTACTGTGAGGTGCTTAATAAAATTTTAAAACAACTTCCACTTCGATATTTCATCATTCCAGCACTCATGTCGCAACAACCCAGACTGATGAAATTATCGAAAACGATTTTGGTCAGAGCTGTAATGGCAAGGAGAAAACTCTACCAAATGAATGCCCAGAAACTAACAACAGAGAACGCCGTTGTCATAATTCCAGAGTATTCGTTTCAATACATGTTAAGTTATTACGCGCACACTTCTGCAATGGACGACGGCGATTTTGATGGAGCTGCCCGAGTCATCGAAGCGATGATTGAGTGTTTAATCGAGAATCACAACGACGCAATCACTGTGTTACAAAATCAGCTTTCAATCATTAAATTGTCGAAAGACGCAATTGGCGTGAAGGAGAGTAAAGATAAAGTTGGTAAAGAAGAGAACGAAGAGACTGTTGCAAAAATTAACAGCAAACTCCAAGCAGCGGTTTCCATTGGCGAAATGGTTTTGGACAATTGTAGTAAAGGGAAGAAGTACATTGTTTCGGAGAATGCCGGATGTGTTTCAAAAGCTTTGTTTGAGCTGAGAGACAAGAATGAAACAATCAGTGCAATATTGCCCTATGGGTATACCATACCAAAGAAAGTCAATCCGTTTATGAATATGGAGCCTAAGAAGAAGAGTTCGGAAATTTCAGTTTTAAAAGGTGAAGAGGACGAGGAGAGCACTGAGAAGTCTGTTGTTAAAGAAAAGAAAGAGAGAAAACCACGAAAGACGACTAAAAAATCCCGGACTGTTAAGTCTGGAAAAGTCGTGAAGAAAGAGAGAGCAAAGAAAAAAGAAGACGAGGAGAAAGAAAAACAGAGGCCAAAAGAAAAGTTTGTCAAAAAGTCGAGTAAGAAGAAAGAAGAAACGAAGGAAGAAAGTTCGAGTGAAGAGAAAGAAGAGAAGCACAGCAACAGTGGTAACGAGTTGAGTGATGAATAAAGTAATTTTCATTTGATTTTTATCGGAAAGAAACACAACTTATTTATTTGAATTTGGTCTTATTTGAATAACCGATAAAATTTTCAAATTTCTTTCGATTGAACTAGAAAACAATATTAAACAACTATACATTACTAGTAAAACACAACTGATAGTAAATAAATGAAGAGAAACTAGTAAAAATACTAAAAGGATGAAAAACCCAAAAGAATAGGTGAAATACAAATCAACAATAAAACGAAGAATAAGAGGAAAAGGGTTAGGTCAAAAGGGGACAGCAACATCTAATTTTTGCCATCAGATGAGACATAACCAGGCGTTACAGAACAACCACTTCAGAAAAGCACACTGGGAGACAAAAGTACACACCTGGTTCAAACAGCCATTCCGCGCAGTCCGCCGCCACCAAGTCCGTGTGACTAAGGCTCGCCAAAGTTTCCCAAATCCAATCAAGATGTTGCGCCCGGCCGTCCACTGCATGGGACAGAAATACAACTACAAATTGAGACTCGGGAAAGGGTTCACTCTTGCTGAGTTGAGAGCCGCACACATTGACGCGAGATTGGCGCCAACCATCGGGATTGCCGTAGATAGAAAGAGAAGAAATCTCTCCCAAGAGTCTGTGAACAGAAACAAATCGCGACTTGAATCCTATATGGCCAGACTCACCGTCTTACCAATGCACAAATCAGCTAAGGCTATGAGAGCACAGAAGGACATTAAAGAAGCTGAGAGCAGAAAGAAGAAGGCCGAAGCCATTAAGAAGTTCCTCGACGACCACAACAAGAAGGTGAGAGACCTCAAGGCTAAGGTTATTGCCTTGAAGAAGGAGTATTTGGCCAACAAGACCATTGAGAAGGGAAAGGAATTGAAGGCTTGCTCTAAGGCTTGGATTGCCGCACAAAAGGAATTCAAGAAGAACGTCAAGAAGGATCACAAGAAGTACATGGAACTCGCTAACAGAGTCTTCAGACTCCCAGTCAAAGCCGTCGAGTGCACTAAGAGAGTTATGGACCCGAACGCTGTTATTCCTCTCGAGAAGAAGCAGAAGCTTGAGACTGCTAAACTCACTAAGGGTATGCAACAGAACAACGCAGTTGCTATCCTTAAGAGACAAAAGAACATCGCTAAGGCCGTCTCTGGTATTGCTAAGGGTGCTAAGAAGGTTGCTGCTACTAAGAAGAACTAAGCTGTTGGTTGCATTTTTGTTATGGTTTTTTTACTATTCAGTATGATAAACCCTTGCACTGTCAATTGATAATATTATTATTATTATATAATACTATTATATGTGATTAGAATACGAATTATAATAGAATAATAATTTAATTACTATTCTATTATTGAATGATATAGAATAAAGATATTATTTTTTAACTAGAAAACAGAAAACTCAATCATTTCTTGGGGCGGCTCGAGTTCTTCTCTTTGTCTTTGGTGTCTCGACGTCTGCCACGAGAATCGCTGCGATCTCTTCTCCTTTCTCTGGAGTTACTTCGTCTTCTTCTTTCTCGGCTTGAGCTACGACTTCTTTTGTCGCGGTTTCCTCTTCTGTCAAACCTATCTTTGGTATGTTCATGGTGATATTTAGACCGAGACCTTGAACGGGAGTGAGATTTCGAACGAGATCTTCTTTTTCTGTCTCTGTCATCATCCCTATCATGATCTTTTCCCTTATCTTTCTCACGACCACGACTTTCATTCTTTCTATCTTTTCTTCTTATAAGTCTGTTCGTTCCATAATTATAAACCAATTTACTATTATAACTTAAACGATGAATTAAAACAGTGCTCTATTTATATAAATATTGATTAGGAATAACTATAAAATATAGTAAAAAAATGGTAATTTGAATAGTAAAAATAATGAACCCCGAGATTGGAATGACACGACATAAGAGGTTGAATAATCGAGGAAGGCCAACAAACTTAAGTAATGAGGAGTATTGAATTTTGGAAGAAGAACGTGAGAAATCACCATAATCAACAATCAATTCTGTTTCCCGTTGTGGAGACCATTCTTGGAAGAAAGTCTTTTCCTTCATCATCTCCGGTGGAAACAAGTCCTTAGTCTCGTTCAACACTTTCAGAACGCTTTGAAGGTCTTTTGAGTTCTTCAACGTAACTATAGCAACACCAAGGGACTTTCCATTTGCGGTATCGCACCTGATATCGACAGAAGCAACCTCAACATACTTACTTAGTACCTCAGTCACTTTATCCTCCCCAACATTCTATTTTTAAGTTCTGTGTTTTTTCCAAGTTCTTTTATGTTACTTGCGTCAAAACAAACGACTTTAAAACACCCCATCACAATGTGAGGTGACGATTTTGCACACATTTTTGAAATTTCAAGTTTCTTTTTTTTGACTTTTTTTGTTTCTGAGTTTTTAACTGAGTAAATGTTATATATAACATTATCATATCTTCCTTGTTTTTCTTCTGATTCATTTTTGTTTTTATCGACCTATATTTATAGTATTTTTACTATAATAATTAATCAACCAAAAATTAAAATACTTTACTATTCAAACTATACGATAATAGTAAATATATTATACAAAATACTAGATGGTCCATCACCAAAAATGCTGTGTTTTTCTGCAAAAGAAACTCGAAAGCAAACACATGTCAGATAAGAGATACACCGTCTTCCCTACGCGTATGCAAATGACGACTTACAAAAGCAAGTTGATAGGCGCACAACTTGGCCACGATTTGTTGAAGAGGAAGTCTGATGCGTTGAATCAAAAGTTCAAGTCGATTTTGAAGAAGATCATTGATGAAAAAATGGCCATGCGTGACTATATGAAAGCGTCGTCGTTTTCTTTGGTATCAGCCAAATACACTGCGGGTGAGTTTTCTCACGTTGTTGTCCAAAATGTCAAAAACGCGACTTATAAGGTGAAGTTGACACAAGAGAATATTGCAGGTATTAAGTTACCCGTCTTCTCCCAATCCCATCAAGAAGTTCGACTCCAAGACTTAACTGGTCTTTCTAAAGGTGGTCAGTCCGTCTCAAATGCACGTCAACAATACATTAAAGCCCTTGATTCTCTTGTTAGACTCGCAAGTCTTCAAACAGCTTTCTTAACACTCGACACGGTCATTAAAATCACTAATCGTCGTGTGAATGCTCTCGAACACGTCGTCATCCCAATGACTAAAGCAACAATCAAATACATCGAAACTGAACTCGACGAATCCGAGCGTGAGGAATTCTTCCGATTGAAAATGGTTCAGAAAAAGAAGAAGAAAGTCATCGAGAAGAAGGAAAAAGAGCTCGAACAACGCGCAATTGCAGCGGCCGCTTTAAAGAAGAAAAATACTACTACAGACTCAAAGGGAGACGGAAAACCGACAAGTATTGTCGACGACGATGAGGATATCATTTTCTAAGTGATCAATTCCTCGTGTTACGTGTTACTTCTTCTTACTATTAAGATATTATAATAATATTAATAATATAATAGTATTATTAATAAGATATTATAATAAATATAGATTGGAATAATATTCTATAATATGATAAAAAAACAACTATTAAATAATTATAATGTCATCGACTTTGGTTGACCCCAATATCACTGAAATACGCAGTGAGATAAAGAACCTTCGTATGCAAATTAAAGACTTGCGAGTGCTTCAAAAATATGGTACGAAACTTAACGCGTTTTTGTATTTAATGAATTCGCAAAACATCGATCAAGACATCGTCAGGATCTTCAAAATCGATGTTTCTGAGATTTCGTTAGCAAAAGTCTTTGTGGAAGACACGACGACGTACTGTGAATTGTATCGCGAAGATATTCCACCCCTGGTGATAGCTGCAGTGGCCAAAATGCGCGGGGAAGAGATGACATGTATTGAGCAGTACATCACATCCGTCGAAGGTAATCCTGAGAGGAACAATGTGATGAAAGATGTCATCACAAACTTAGGTCTTTATCGGAAGAAGATTGTAGAGCTTCGGAGAGAAATGACTTCCAAACGTGAGCGAGAGGTTCAGAGTATTAAATCGAAGAAGAGTGATGACATCACTTTTGAGCGTCCGTTATCCGCTCGGACCATCGAATTTCAGCGATTAGAAGAGATCTTACGATTTGAGCATATAGCGTCTCTTTCAGAATATGTTGTTCGTCAAAATCCGTGTGTCGTATATTTCCAGAATCAATTGAATATCTCCAAATTGGTGAACGCAATCGAAGGCAAGGAAAACATCATGTTAGTCTTCAGAACGACAAACTCTTCACTCTTCTTCGGGTTGTACTCCGAAAAGAAAATCACTAAAAATTCCTTTTGCACCGACGACCAGTCCTTCTTTGTTTTTGTGACATCGGGAAAGGATGTGTTGTGTTACTCGAAAAAAGAGGGGATAGGCGAGACCGTATTGGTTTCCGATAAAAAGGCAGATAGTGTCGTTGTAGCCCAAAAAGGGTTCACCGTCTTTTTTGCAGTTATTAACGAATTTATGAACACAAGAATGCTGAAGTGCTATTTCCATAACGAAATGCCCAACTTTTATACTGAAAAGAATGGAAAACCACTCCCCTTCAAAACCGGATTAAGAAACGGATTTGAGGTGTTGTCTATATACTCTATTCAGTGGAATTAAATACTTTTGGTTTATTGTTATGGGTGCAATAGTGTACCAGTTATTTTAATATTTTTGTTATATTATATAATACATTTTTATTTCTTTATTGAGTGTAATAGTTATTCATATAATTCAATTATATTAATACAAGGATTCACCCCACCACCAAGTGGCGGGGACCCCCAAAACAGTAAAATAATAACAGATTCTTAATTAAAATAAGACAATCACCAATAAAAGTGACCCAAACAAAGAAAAATTAAGCTAAAGCTATATAAATATTACAGTAGGAGGAAATATGGGGATGCTCGAAAAAGGAGGATGCTCGTAACTATTGGTGAATTTCAATTGAAAAACAATAAATTTACTATTAATTTTAATATAAATTATTAATCAAAAAATTAATAAAATGAAAAAACTGAACAAATTTATATTAATTATTTATTATTAATAATATTAAATTAATTAATATTAAAATGAGCATCCCCCTTTTTCTCAGCATCCCACTTTTTCCGTTAACTGTAGTATATTCATTGTAAAAATATGATTCCTTATATAGTTTTGAAAACGCGCCCTTTATAGCGGGAGGACATCCCTAAACCACAAAAGAAGTAATTTGGCCCATTTCCCCGTCCTTCGTCCCTATGTCCGTCCTGTCTCTCTAGTTAATTATATTTAATCAAAATCTCTTTTTTTCATAATTAAAAAAAAAGTAGATGTAAAAAAACTATAATTTTTATTATTTTTATTAGATTTTCCTTCCTACGATTAATATGGGTGCAAAAAGACTTATCTAAAAATATAAATTAGATGTTCATTTTAATCATTTGTAAACTATTAAATATTTTTTTAGTTAATTTTACAAAAATTTATACAAACATCATATTTATGATGTTCGTATTTCCTTTTGATTACAAACGACGTAAATATGATGTTCATATTACTTTTTAATACACAAACATCAAATTAATGATGTTTGCGTCCTTTTATGTAATAATTTAATCCATAATTTATGATTTTTAAATATAATTCAAAAACGATCATCTGCCATATTTTTTTGTTCCATAAATTTTGCTTCTATTTTTATATTTTTATTATTTACTATATATTAGAATAAATTATATGTTTAATTTATAGTTGTTTTATCATTTTTTGTATTTTTCCACATATTTTTCAACCCTGTCAATTGAAAACGGTAACAAATTAACTATAAAATAGTTGTTTTTATTTCTATTTAACTATATTGAAAACCAAAAATAGATGTTACGGTTAGGGCATGCAGCCCGGCCGAAATCGCTTTTATATATATTGATACAGTCATTATTCGATATAAGGGAATACCGTGTACCAATGTTATTCGATATAAGGGAAAAAATGAGGAATTATATAATTAACAAAAAAATACCTCGGTTTGTTTTTTGTCACAAAAATTATTTTTTTTTGATTATTATTTTTTTCTAACCAAAATAAACACTTTGCCTATGTTTTGAAAACAATTGGCAATTATTTTTATCTTAAATAAATAATTAATTTTATAATAAATCAAAAAACAAAGACGAATATATTAACACAATTAACATAATAAATAAAACTTTTGTATCTAATTTTGTTTTGACTTAAAAACTTCAAATAAATCTGTTAAATCATTAAGTTTTAATGCAATCTAAATGTGTTAATATAAGAATATCATTGATGTTACGAGACAAAATAAAAATTATTGAATTCATTGATCCTTATCAAAATTCACAAAAAGTAATCAAAGTTGTCGGACAACAACTGAAAATAGTAATTTCTCCAAAGCAAGTTTATCATTTGCGTTCAATTTCTAAAGAAACATTGATATTTTTTTATCCTCGTATAAATGAATAAGAAACTACAAAACCTGGAACTTGAGGAAGCAATGATCAATTGGTTACATTAAGTTCGTAAAGCGGGAATACCAATTGATTATTATATGTTGTCAAGAAAAGTATACTTTTTAAAAGAATGCAAATACATTCATTGTATTATTTCAAAATATAATTTACTTGTTTATCTATTTTTATTATAATTATTGTATTTTGTTTATTTTAATTAAAAATGTTCAATTAAAAATATAATAAAACATAGTTTTTATATTAATTTAATTTAATTGACTTTTTAACTTAGTGACAAATTAATCCAATTATTACCATTTTGGGGGTTTTAAATTGAAATAACCAACAAAAAGCAAACACATAAATTTCTTTTTTTTTATTTTTTTTTCTATTATTCGATATAAGGGCTTCCTCTTATTTTTCTCCCTTATATCGAATAAATCCTTATATCGAATATTGACTGTATAATATTGAATCACAACTTCCAATGTTTTTATATACTCTTTTAATATAACAATTATCGCTAATGATTACCAAAATTATAATTCATTGTAAACAATACGAAATATATAATATAATTATAGTATTTAAACGAATATCTATATATATGAAACACATTAACAGTTTTTAACAGTTTTGTTATTTTTTCTTTTATTTTATAATTATTGTCAGACAATTATTAGTCAAATAGTATTTTGAAACCAAGATTTATAGTTAAAATAATAGAAATAAAATTAGAGAACTCTAGATATTATTTTATTAAGACCTTTGATTTTTAAAACTGTTCAATTAAAACGATAATTCGTTCAAGTTAATCTTTAAATAAAGGGAAGATATCGGTTTACGACAGAAAAAACGGGTTTTTTGATTTTTTTTTGGAAAAAGAACAAAAAAAAAGATCAGGAAAATTCTCTTCTTTTTCGTCGATCGAATAGTATAAATTATAATAAAAACAACCATTTTATTTGTAAATTGATTCTTAAGAAAAATCGCAAAGGAAATAGAACACTCTACTTTTGGATTGAAACAGCGATAAAAGCTCAACTTGTAAGTCGACACACATACAATGGACGTGATTGAAGAACTTCAATTAACGATTAAGAACGTCACAGACTTAGTCACTAGAAAGGCTTTAACGCAGATATCTTGTCTAATTGAAAAGGTTATAATAGGTAACTCACGTAAAATTGATCCATTACTTCGAATTGACTCGAACAATGACTTATTTTCATTGAGGGATTACAGTGTCTCCCAGCCACGTGTAGTCTTACAGAATATCCCCAAAGACACGTTTATAGAGAGTGGGTTTTCTTTTATAGATAAGCGTCTGAAAACATTAGAAGAGTGGAGTTCGATGAAGAAAGGGTATAGTGTTATCTATGACACAAATACTTTTGGTGGGCAATCCAATAAGGAATTCTTCTCGAAGATTTACGGCAAAAAGAATTTGTACTTCTTTGTTGGGACACAGAAAGGGCCGGTATATGGCGGGTATTGTTCCAAAAACGTGACGGAACATGGAGAACGAGTGAAAGACCCAAACTCTTTCATTTTCAAAATTACACAGAAATCGATGAAAAAGTTCAATTTGAAGAATGAAGAGTTCAAGTTGGACTGCGGACTCTATGTCTGGATTAACGGAAATAATTTGTTCCAATTTGGGGATTACTACGGAAATATTACCGTCGCTAAGACTGGCTTGAATAGCAAAATTGAAAGCTTGGGAGAAACTTTTGAGTGCGGAGAGTGCGAGTTCGACAAGACGGAAAATCATTTTAAAGTAATGAGAATTGTTGTCATTCAAATGGAGTAATTGTGTATGGTGTTATTACTATTCGTTCTAATTTATTTTATTATAATTATTAGTTTCAATTAAATCTAAAAAGGAATTTTTTGGAAAGTCAAAGGAAGTTAATAAATAATTTTAATTATTATAGTTGCTTCTTTTTATAATAAAACTATAAATTATTTTACTAAAAATAGGTTATTTTTAGTTCGTCGAATTTTTTTTTCTTTTAAAAAATGAAATATAAATTATTATTTGTTAATAATTTATACTTCATTTTTTTTTGACAAATTATTCTTACTCGACGGCATTTTTAGTAATTTGCAATTGATTATTTTTTTCTTTTTTTAATGTTTTTTTTTATCTCTTTAGATCTTTTTATTAAATAATATATAACAAATAAATTATCTATTATAGAAAATGTTATAATAAAGTTGATTTTTGACTCGTTGTTATTTTTTGTTCTATTATTTCACCATTAATGAAAATTGCTACAGAAAAAATCAAATTGATTACTATTTTTTATGTTATTTTTATTAATTGAATTATAATTGATAGAAACCATTATAATGGTTAGATAATAATACTGTTTTTGGACTTTTGATTCAAATTATACAACTATATAATTAGTTTTTTTTAATTAAATTTATTTATTAAGTTTCGTATAATATTCCATACCGAAATATGTAATATTTCTGTATGGAATATTATAATAATAATATATAATATATATACACCTCCCAATAATTTGCGTCCAAAGTATTTCACGTAATAATTAAAAAAAAACTTTACTGACAGTTTAAAATTATCCTGAAAACCGGGAACATCGTCTTACACACTGATTTGTTTTTCAATAAGGGAAGTATTGAAAATGAACTTCAGATTCCGAAGAACTTTTAAGCGACTCAAAATAGTCGATTGTTTTTGTTCTCAAATTCCCAATTGAACTTATCTTTTCGCCGAAAACAAAAAATTCTCCAATTCTTTTTTTGCGGTTCAAGCGGCAATTCTTTTTTACTGTTATTTTGTTTTCCACTACATTCACATTTTCCATGCAATTTCAAAAACCAGTTTATTTTCAAGGATATGCCGATCAATTTGATTTTTTGACTTCTATAACCCTATACTATTCAAATATAATACTTTAACTATAGTAAAATCAAATATAAAGAAGAACTGTGTTGATTAGAATACGATACGATGGATAAAGCCGACTCGACAAGTGTGTCGTCATCCACGACTGACCTGAACAATATCGGGTGTAGTCCACAATTCACTTTGGATTACATCATTAATCGCATTGACTCCGCACAAATCGTATCTTATGATGAAGACTTCATCGACAAAACAGAGCGCGACAGGCTCGAGGATATTAAGAAGAAGCAAAATGAGTTAACACGCATTAACGAAGCCCGTCGAGAGCAAAGTGGGTTCTTTTATTCTCCACAACGTGGTGGTGCTGTCCCTTCACAAAGTCGCCTGAACGACTTTTCAAAGAGTGAAGTGCGTTTAAGAAACTTGGACGTCTTGCTCACGTTAACAACTTTCTACAATACTTTATCCTCTTGGGTTGGTCTTAATTATTACGATATCGTATATGACAGCGATGAAGACGGGAAGATGGCCCGTGATATTAACTCGAACATCTGTGGGTTAACTGATGTAATGATAGTAGTGATTTCGTCCGAAGGCTATTCCTTCGGCTGCTACAATCATAAAGTTTGTAATATACATATACTATACATTTCTAATTCTTTTATTATAAAATATAGTTAAACAAATTTATAGATAGAAAATACCTAAAGCGGGGAAGTCATACAAATACATCAAATTCGACAAGAAGTATTTCGCATTCTCATTGAGAAGCCCTAACAGTCCGGAACCAAAAAAATTCAAACCAAAACACCATGGAAAATCTCTATGTATCTGGCCAAACCTGGAGGAGACTTATTCCATCACTACAAAACGGTTCATGAAAATCAAGAACCCGTCGGGACCTGTAGGTTCTAAGTCCTTTTTCCACACTCAATTCAAAAAGCAATTCACTGACGACTCCGGTAAGGGCTTTTACTACTTTACCAACGAATCCACCTTCGATATTCACCGTGTCGTTGCAGTTAGATGGTATTAATTTGTATATCTTTGTTTTGTTTTTAGTTTGTTTTATTAGAAAATATAATTCCACCCATCAAACCATAAGTAATAAGAACAATAGAACAGTTATAATTTCGAGACATAAAAGTGATGGTCTCGGTATGATTTTTTATGTAATAAAAGAACTATAGCGTATAGAATTTGTCTTGCTCTGGGACAATTGTAATGCTTAATAGGATTCCAAGACAAGTAACCGTTTGAGAGCGAAAGTGTTATACCCTCCGATGAAGTCTTTTACACTTGCATTTTTGAACGAGAGTGATATTTCGGTTGAAATTTCGCAGACTTCATCTAAAAGAGGGAATCGTAGAGTGAACGCGCCATCGACTTCTAGAACGTCCTCCTCGTTATCTGAGAAATACAACGAGAAGTGACAAAGGTCTGCGAATGAGCGGAGTTTAGTGTATTTAGTTGGCTTGAGCAAATAAGGGCTTTTTAATGAGAAAATGAAAATGTCGAAATCCTCGCTATAGCCATACTCATTGATATTCACTGGAGCTTCTAAGTAACATCCAAACAAGTCGGAATTTTTTGTTTGGAAGAGAAGAGTCAAATTCCGTTTACCGTTTAATGTTTCGATGAGAGTGTTTTTGGTATACGGATGGATGTCTGTGTCATACATAATACGAAACTCGTGTTGGCCGGTCCACTCTTCCAAATAGAACAACTCGCTCATTATTTCTTTGTCCTTTTGTTCATAAACATTTTCGATATTTAAAATGTGTTTGTGCTCTTTACACTCTTGAAGACTCTGCGCCGTTGGGAGAGAAGGGAAATGTTCTTGAAAGACGCGTGTGACGATCTTGTCTAAAACAGTGTATATCGATTTTGTCAAATTGAAAATGACGGTGTCTTCCGTGAGACTGTTTTTGATTTGCTTGATGCTCTTAAGTGCCTCCTGGATCTCTTCCATGATTCTTTATTTTTCCGTTCCATTAACAAGTTCTTTCATTTTGCATAAGGAGAACAACAACAAAAAATTTAATAATTTATAGTAACACATCAAATCGAATCATTCATGTCGCCTCTATTCTTGCTCAAGTATCATCTCAAGCCCAATTATTCTCTTTGTTGTAAACCGTTGAGGATAGACCGACCCTGTAAATACCACTCCTCCCATTAATGTCGGGTCTTCATACCCATCCGTCAATGGTCCATTCGCAGAAGTCGAACAGACGTAACTCTTATTGTGTTGTGCGTGGATCCAAAATCCTTTTTCGATGCCATACACCCACGAATTATATCCTTTAAAGACATCTAACATCTTCGTGTTTGTCGGTAAGACGGGAAACTTGACGTGGCCCGTGTTGAATTTGTTTGAAAAGGTGAAGAGGAAATGCGACGAGTCGACACTCACATTGAAATGTTGGTGCATCGGAATGACTCCATGAAATGACCCAAAGACATCATTCTCAGTCGTTTCTACAATGAGAGCAACGGAATTGGCTAACCGTAAAGCACCCCATAACGTGTCAGCAGTAAACCCATTCGTTGAGTCGTAGATGACACGACACGAATCACATCCAGTCCACTTCTCTAAGGACGTCACCCACCCATTCTCAATACCTTCACCACACACACGACTCAATTCCTCTTCGCGCAACATGTCGTCGTATATCGCAACGTTGTTGTTAAACTCTTCGATGCGCTTTTTGAGGGTCGACACTTCTGTGGTGACACCGTCGATATTCTCATCCCCTATCACCGTCTTTTTTATCATCTCTAAAATGTCCGCCTCACTCTTCTTGTCAATTTCGCACTTCTCTTTGTCTCGTCTTCTTTCCGGCAATGTGTTCCCTTCTTTTTTGACTTCGACGGTATCCACATGGTGATGTTTTTCATATAACTCTTTGTTATCAGCTTCATCCATTTTGGTCCCAAAAAATGTTTGGTCTGGTGAGAAAGAAGAGACGACATTGATGATCCCGTTGTTTACTAAATGCTCTATTTGTATGAGAGGCATTAGTAATAAATAAGTTCTTTTTAATTGGTCTTTTAAAATAGAAGAGAATATAACTATTCTTTACTATTATATAGTACAATATTTAACTATATCAAACTATATTAAAATAGTTAAATAGATTATAAGTAATTATTCAATTATGGTTTTAAAATGTATATAAATAGAACAAGAGTGACTTATATAGAGTCTAATAAATGTTAATTTCCAATTAACATGCTGCGAATAACGCAGTTGCTGACCGAAATTGATTTCTAGCGCCTTGTATATCAGTTGTACATATGTGCACCTGTAAAGTTTAAAGCGCTGGATTATTTTTTCAAGTTCGGCACTTAAATAATGCCATTCTGGCGTTGCATCCTTAATATAGAAACCCTTTACATGGTTCATTAAATAATAAGAAACCATTACAAAAAACTAATAATAGTTAAAACTATACTTAGTGGTTTCTAATATTATAAAATAATAATTAATGAGGGTGAGTAATAACAAATTCACTCACCCTCATTGTCGAAAAAGCTTCAAGCAAAAGCAATTATTGTATAATATGAATGTTCTCAAGTATTATTAAAACTATGATAATTAGTTTTTTAATTATTAAATGATAGTTGTTATAAATGAAACACCAACTCAGTTACTTCACGGTTATAACAGGCAATACCGCCTGTGTCACCATTTCTTCGTCTTTATCACAGATGAAAACCTTGTCGAGACCCAATTTTATACAACTTTGGTTGCAGACATGCGTCTTTAAGAAGTGGACCATCCCAACGCCTCTACTATTATCGCCACTCGCACCAAATCGACAGAGCATTTCATGATGAATTGCCATGTCTGTGATTAAGTACACATCGTTGTGGAGACACCCTTGGATATCAGCAACTAGTAACCGTTTAGCGGAACGAATGAAGGAATAATGACTGAAGCAATTTAATGTTGCAGAATAGTTCGTGAAGTTGACGTCTCCATTGTTTGAATTCCACTTAATAAACGAGTCTGTGAGGAGTGTCTCGACTAGAAAGAGCATCTTTCCTTCAGCTAAGTGTCGTAAATGTGAGACTGGATAGATCCCATCTGGCAAAGTAATGTCTGCGATGAAGAGTTTACAATCGACACATTTCACCTGACGTTCATTCATCGTGTTGAACTCATCTAAAAGCTTCTGTGTGACGGAATAACCCTCTAAGATGCCAACGTAATTATCAAAAGTATTATTAACAAGGTCATGATCGTACTTCACTGCGACATTCTCGCCATCTATAATCCCTTTCATCATGACTTTGAAAGCTCCGTGGTGCTCGATCTGAGGGTTTATTTCTATCACACTTTGCTTTGTTGATAAAGTCGGACTGACGCCAAATGTATACAAACACGAATCTCCACTGGTGTAGTTAGTTGGTACTGTCACAACGACGCCCTTGAGTCTCTGGACATCGTCGAAGTTTGGGTTCTGCTCGAGTTGTCTTAACGCGGCGATTTTATCTTCCATTGTGAGTGCATTCAATTCTATTGGGAGTAATTGATTGAACCAAATACCATTGGTAATGAACGGGGAGAACAAATTGACTCGACTGTAAAAAATGTGTGAACACTTCTTACTCAAAAGAACTAATTGATCTAAAGACTGTTGTTCACTTCCATTATACAGTGCGGTGGACGTCACAAAGACGTGGTTGAAGAATTCAAGTTGTGGCTTAATTGGATTTTTTGTGACTATGCCTTGATTCAAGATCACAAAGACGTTCTTCAACTTGCGTTGCCAATCGATGTATGAAATGTTTGTGATTAGATCGTCGAAGTTCACTGTGACGGCTTTGTAATCAGTGTATGACCAACTTAAGTTGACTAACTCCGATATCGATGAAGTTGGAGCAAAGAATTTGCATTGGGAATAACAGAGAGTCCCTTTGTCTGTATAAAAGTGTAAGAGGCCAAGTCGGATTAACGGAAATCGACGTTGCAGGGAGTTCATTTTCGCTATGATTTCGTTCACTCGCTTTTCTTTGTTCGACTCAACGACAAAGACTAATTCGACATCTTCGATCTTTTCCGCCGCCTCGATGGTCAAAAGTTCCTCTAAAATTGAATATTCGGGAAGTTGTTTGTATTTTTGGCGTGAAGTTGCTGCTTTTAAAAGTTCCTCATACGTCTTCATTCTCTCGACAGATTCCTTTAATTGCTCATCGGTTATTTCATTGAAATCACTTTCCATAGTATGTTTGTTAGTTTAACATCATTCTACTTTTGAATTATTAATTATTAATTGAAACTATATTATTTAGTACTGTTCTTATTCTTGTTTATTTTATTGTTTTTAATAATACATAAATAGTAATACTAGTATAAATATTTTAATTATAATACATATTTACTTGGCAACAACAACATTTAAAAAACATTTAAAAAAAAGAAAAACGAAAATGTTATTTATGAGAAATCAAAAGAGGAACAGAAACGTCAAAAAATGACTAAAAAGATTAACTGAAGAACTAGCAAAAACAAACAAATGACACAAACACAAGACGCTATCACCCATTTAGTTCTTTTGGGAAAGAACGGAGAGAATACCCCAGTCCTCCTCCACACTACCGGAGAGTTAAATACGACTGATGAGACTTTCATGATGACAACCGCTTTTCCAGACCAAGAAACTAAACTGCCCGACTACGTTTACTTTAACAACGGAAAGACTTTTGGAGTTTCGGTGGTCTTCAATGGGAGGAAGGAATGGAAGTATAAGAAATATGCCATCGTTGCCTTTGTTACTGTACCATATCTCCATCAGATCGTACACATATTATTACCTTTGGCTAATGCTTATATCACGCAAGTGGAAGAGATCAACGTGACATTGATCGGCCATATGCTGACTGTGGCTAATTACGCTTTCTCACCAATATATACATCGGCACCAACAGCAACCGCCCTTGTTAACAGACTCGACACCAACGTACTATGCTTGCTCAAACTCTTTTTACTCGAGAAGAGAGTGTTGGTCGTCGCTTCACGCGAACAAGCACTGTTGGCTAGTGAAACGGTCTTATTTTTGTTGTCACTGGTACCCGGTGTCTTCTTCACAAAACCCAATTTGAAAGAGGTGGACTTACTACAATTACCACTTTCGTTGAATACTGAAGAGAGAGAAGTGTACTTACACCTCTCGATTAACAATTTCGATAGAATTGGAAATGGCAACGGCGTTATTGCTGCTGTCTCCACCAATGTTGTATTACAGAAGTCACCGGATTATGACGCCGTTGTTGATGTCTCCACTGGTAAAATTTTGTATCGCGACAAGAACGTCGAAATGGATTGCTCTTTGACTAAAACTGACAAGGTCTTTATTTTCAATGTCAAAAAGGAGATCAGAGTGAACGCCATGTCGACAACAAACGTTGAGAAAGGAACGGACAACTGGGTTTTCAGAGAGTTAGTGAATTACATTATGGCGTTGTTGCATGGACTTGCCAGAAACAAGGAACTCTTCACAAAGAAGCCATTCAGATTTACGAGTGCATTAGAAGAAGTGTTTGTCGACTTTGGCGAGGCCTTTGTACGAGCTTTCTTACAGACGAATTGTTTCCATAACTGGAGAGAAAAGATGACGAATGTTGGAATGGAAGGGAAGTCATTTGAAAGGGTACACCCCTCATTTGAAGAAGGCATTTCCACGTCCGTTGAAGAGAACTTGAAGTCCTTCTTTAATAATGACTTCACCATCGGATCAACTGTAGCATTTAACGACTTTGCCTCAAAAATTTCTGCTTGGTCTAAAAAGAGTGGCAAAAAGACTGTTAAAGAGGAAGGTAAACAAGACGTTCCAAAAGAAGTTTCACAAGATGAGAAACCACTTGAAAAGGATAAAGAAATGAAAATTGAAAAAGCTGCGAGTCAAAAAGAGGTGGTGGAAACAACTGAAGACGTTGTGAAAGAAGACGACAAGGTAGAAGTTGCTCAAGTCGACGTTGCTAAAGACAAAGAAGGGCTTACAGATCCCGACCATCCTGCAGATTTCTTCTTCTCGTAATTAGAACCATAGTTTTATTATAATTTTATTATAATTATAGTATTATAACGGGCATAACTGATAAAAAGAAAAGAAGTACAATTCACTGTTGTTGTTGTTCTTTATTTGGCATTTTTGGGCGATCATTATCTCTCATAGGAGCCGGGGATGGGTGTGAGTATTTGCATTGCTTTCCATATGGACAAAATCCCATGAAATATAAAGGACATAACAACTTCTTTGGATGTAAGTTGTGACACTTCTTCCCACGGGAACAAAACCCTCTGATGTACCACTCACACTTTGGACTGTTACTTGGAGCTTCATGACGGAAAGGGCACTCCGGCTTATCACATTTTCCGTATTTCTCGAAATGGTTGCACATTGGGGTTTTGTCCAAGTCGTACTCATGAAGGTACCCACAGTTGTTACCAAGTTTGCATGAGCCACGGAGCCAATGTGAACAGACGACTGTTTTTTCGTTTGGTTTGATTGTTTTTGGGTCACGTTTTGGTTGTTCTGTCTCGTGAATGATTTTTTCGATGTCCATGTGGATATCGTGGTCTAACGATGTTAACTTTTCCATTTGCAATTAAAAGTTTTCTATAAAATAAAAATGGTTCACAAATGGTTCAAAAAATCAATTAGATCACATCGCGGGACGAGCAACAAGTAAAGTGGCGTGGTCGAGTTTACCGGAGAATTGAGAAGGAATAGCTTCGAGGGGGTACTTTTCCGAGAAGTCTCTAATATCTTTAACGACTCCTTCGACAGAGTCCATAATGATTTGATGGAACTGGTGGACACTAACGGCGTGCGATTCCATTTCCTCGAGAAACGCGAGACTATGGAGTTATTTTCTTGTTGCATGCATGAACTATATAACTATTAATAACAAACCTATAATTTTTGTTAATCAGTTCGACGTCTTCGGAAGTCAATGCGTTCCATTTCACTCCCTTTTTGGTGGGTAAAACTTCTTCGACACTCATTCCTCGAGTTTTTGGCTCTAAGTTGTCGTGAATACCATCGGAACAGACGATTAAATAATCGTTCCAATGCATCATCTGAGCAAAGTAGATCCCATTGCGTAAGTCCATCTTTGTTAACTCTTCTTTGGTCTTCCCTATACGTCCTCCCGGGTCATTCCCAATTTTTGATTTCAAACGACTTCCATATGTTAAATCAACACAATTATGCTTGGGAAGACTACGATCGACAAAATACGCTTTACAGTCTCCTACACTCACCCCTATGTATTGATACTTCTCTGTCATTTTGTCAGTCTTGGTTGTATGTTTGTATTCATCGACACGGTGTCTTAAAGCACTCTTTGAGTCTACCATGTCACTCTCATTCACTTGAAGGCCTTTTAACTCTTCTTCGGGGACGAGTGGAACTACAACACCACCACATAATGTGCAACTCCCTATGTTTTTGCCTTGAATGAAGTACGTTGTTGACCCAATTTGGTGCGCAATTGCTACAGCTTTTTTGACGTGCTCGATCATCGACTTTGTGGTCATCGCGTTTTCATTCTCTTGAATATATTTTTGCATGTAACTGACAAAGACCGCACTGGCAACTCGCGCCACGTAACTTGAGTCTTGACCCCATCCTATTTGTTATACTTATCATGTCTATACACTTGTAACGTTGAAAATTGTGTTATCTAAGAAGCAAACCGCACCCATCACACACGCAGAACACCATGAAATTTGCACAACGCCATACACAATAGGCATCGGCAGTAGGTTGCCCAACTTTGTCTTTACTGCCAATTTCGGTGAATGGATAATTCGACTTCGTTTGGACAGTCAGACCTGGTTGAGTAATACGGTCTTCTCGCAAATTTGAATAATGAAGGGAGGACTTATTCTGATTCAAAGTGGAGATAACACAGTTCACCACATCACCTTTTGGTTGAAAAGTGGAGAGTTGTTCTAAGTACTCCGGTTTTAATTCGGGGAAGTCCACAATTGACTGAGGGTCTTTACACTGCTGTCTGTCAACGTTTTATCACACAAACAAAGTTAGAGGCAACAAAACAAACACGTAAATCCTCCAATAATTGATCCATTAAGCTTTTGAAGATTCTATTCGAATTGGGATAAAACAATAAAAAAGTTGTTTTTCATCATATAAAAACACAAAAAATGTTGTGCATTGAGACAGTATAAGAATTGCCATCTATTTTTGTATTGTGTTAGCTAATATTAACTAAAAGAAATTAATGAAAGGAAACGGAAGAAAAATTGTTTTGTGTTATCCTTTATTTTTAGGTTTTTTAAGTATATTAGATAATTTGGTATTTAATACTTTTTTGTACTGAATATTTGGCAAATTACTTTTCAGTGTAACTTTTAAAAAAATGTTATTTTTTTACAAAAAATACTTTCAAACTGTGTTTATCATTCTATTAATATTTTTACTATTAAAAATTGTTTTTAAAACTACACTTTTTATCAAAATGAAAAAAAAATAATTGTTTTTACTTTTGGAATAGAAAAAAAATTAATTAATTGTTAGATTTTTTCTAAAGTTAAAATATAATTATCAATTAAAACAATAATAACTTAATAATAAGTTATGAAAAAATTAACTTCAAAATCTAAACGGGACCGGCTTTTTCCACCACCACCTTTACCAAAAAAAATATTTGCCGCGAGTGTTTTTTGAAGGAAGTCCATTTTTCAGCCACTGTTTGTGCGTCCCCATGTCACCCACTTTCCTTGTCCGTACTGTGTGGACGCGGATGTGGTTCCCCCCCCCCCGCTTGCGGGGGGGGTCAGGGGGGTTCCGCGCCAAGGGAGGACTTGGAAAGTGGGTGAAACGGTGCACAAACAGACTGTTTGAGTGTGTCTTCAGAGCCTTCTTTTCAATGCTCCGTCTCACTCGGTTTCCACTAAATCAAGGTGAATTTTCGGCATTTCTTGAATTCGGGAACCAGACCTAATATCTTCCCAGTTTCCTATTTACTATAATTTTAATTTGAATATTATATCAAATAGTAAAAATAGTCTATTTTTAGAGGTGGTGGTGGAATAAGCCTGACCCAATCTAAACATATATTTTAATTAGTTTATTCTTATTAAAAAAATATTTTTAAGTCTCACTTATAATTAGAATAAATCTTTCATTTTTAGTTAATAAGAACTAAGAAATGTTGAAGTATATATTCCCGATTTGAAGAGACTTTTGTGAAAGTCAAATAAAAACAAACGAACAAACCATTTCAATCAACATGATCGGACATCCACACTTTACGAATAGTCCTCAAGATGAAGCTGCGACTATAGCTTCGCACTTTAGTGGCCTAAGTGGTGTAGCAACAGTTAATGGTGTGACCTATACATATAGTGCGACAGAATATATGGCAGGGTATATGAAAGAGTATCTAGCGAACGTAAAAGTCAATGGTAAATCAGTGAATGGTCGGGACTCATCTCCACAAAAGGCATATGCTCAATGTATCCGTCGTTTAAATTAATTTGCTTTATTTCATCCCAATTCGTCACATCCATTCAACAACAAAGCATTGATAACAAAAGATAAATTGATGTTAAAATTCCTTAGGAGTCTTAGACTTAGATATTGTCTTCTGTTTCTTTTTGACTTCTTGCATTTGTTTATTCGCAAGTATTTCTGTCGGTTCGACTGGGCTGTATGCTTTAAACTTCTTTTTCTCCGGTTCTTTTGTCGCCACAGATGCCGACCTATTCTTCTTATCAACTCCTTTTTCCACCATCTTTTTGTTGATCAATATCTCCGCTATTTTGTCGAGCTCATCTTTTTCAAGTGAAACTACAATACTCCTCGTTATCGGAAAGATCCCATATTTCCCACGAGCCATACCTAACGCCCACCCCTTTTTATGCTCCCAAAAAACATTGACAATGTCGTCTTTTTTTACTCGGAGGAAGTAATCCTCGTCCCGCAAAAAGTCGTTGACCATTTTCACTTTTTTGATTGTCGTGTAACTCTCCTTTTTCGCTATTAGCTCATAACAATGAATGTATCCTCGGTTGATCGACGACTGAAGTGCAGACATCTTTCGAATGTCAATCTGTGTCGTATCAGCACCATGTTCTAACAACTTTTTAACACTCAATGCATCATTCATAACAACAGCAACATGAAGTGGTGTCCTTCCGCAGCCGTCTCGACTATTTAAAAGAACAGGACACGCAGAGAGTAAATCGTCCATCAGATGAACCATCCCATACAAGCAACAGTAGTGTAACGGTGTCAGTTTGTTCTTATCTCCTACAAAGCACCCGGTCTCCGCGTTGCGTCGTAACAACTTGACCAATTGCAAATGGCCTCCGAGGACACAATAATGGAAGGGAGTCCTTCCCATCGTCGTCGTATCTGTCATAGTCAACCCAAAGACCAACAATATTTCGGTGATTTGTTGGTACCCACACAAACACGCGATGTGGAGTGGTGTCTCTCCTACGACATTTGGCTTTTTCACAATTTCGCAAGCAATGCTTTTGATCCACTTGAGGACTTCAACACGATTGTTCTGCACAGCATAATGAGCTGCTGTATTTCCGTTATTGTCGACATCTGAAATGACAGAAGGGTCTTCTTGGAAGAGAGCCCTTGCTATTTCCAGTTGATTGTAAGCGCACGCCAACATGAACACAGACGTCCCACTGAGTGATCTTCCGTATGTATCATCTCCGAGTCTTATTAAGAATGCAAATGAAGTCGTAGCCCCACAAGCGACAGCCAACATAATAGGGGTGAGCCCATTCGAGTTTCTCTTTTTAAGTAACTTCCCATCTTTAAAGAAGAATTGGAGGAGTACGAGGGTGTTAGACTTCACTGCATGGTGGAAAGGGTAGTTTCCATTTGCGTCCATTTTATTCAAAGCATCGGGGTACTTGTCACAGAGTTTCTGTATAATATCAACGGGACATCCGACAGCAGCAGCATAGTGAAGTGCCAATTGTCCGTAATTATCTGGCACGTTTAAGAGAGTCTTTTCTATTAACAAATTGATACATTCAATGTGTTTGTGTTTGATAGCAAGCAACAATGGACTCTGCCCCATACAATTCTCCGCATTTGGATTGGCGCCTTTGGTGAGTAACCATTTTAAAGTCACGTACGAACCATTCAGAGCAGCGATATGGAGCGGAGTCGAGCATGTCGGGTTGATGGAATTCTCAATGATGTCATCAACAAAACAAATTTGTTCGATCGCGGAAAGAACTTTCTCGTCGTTACAGAAAGCTGCGTAGTGTAATACGGTGTACCCACAGTTGTCTGGAGTATTCAAGATTTGAAATGCATTTTTTATTGATTTGACAATCTCAAGCGCAATCTCCGGATGATTGAATCGAAGAGCTACGAGAATGGGCGTTTGTCCATATTGATTTGTCAGCGAATTTGATGGTGTGTGTGACATCAAGATTTTTGTCGTTTCCATGTTACCAACTTGAGCTGCTAAAATGAGTGGTGTGTTGCCAAACGAGTCTTGGGAATTAACATTGATACTATAATCATTTATTAAACTTTCTATAAATTCGGGGTGATTTAAAAAAACCGAAACGTGAAGTGGCGTGATTATATCACCATTTTGTTGAGGTTTCGAAGTTGGAAAGATTCGACGTTGGTAAAGCGTTGGAAAAAGTCCCACAGAGTATGGAGATTTTAATGATTCCATCGGGTTGAAATTTTAAGTTCAAAGACCAATAAAGTTTATTCCAACATATTTCAAGATTGACTTTTTTTACATAAGGCCAAGTTCAGAAAAAAAACATTTTTTCGGGTTTTAACGGAATAATTAATGTGTTGTTGTTTTTTATAATACAAGGTATTATTATATATTAGTATTTACTGATAATTAAATATAATTAACCGATAAAAAACATATTTTTACATAACATTATGAATGTTTTTATATTTATGTGTTTTATTAATATTATTATATTTTATATTTAATTAAATTTTTATTTTATAATTTTTATTAAAAATTTATAATAAGTTATATTACAGAACAAAAAAAAATAAAAAAATATATTACAAATTATTAAACAAAACAATTCTTTTATTTCCACTAATTCAGAAAATAAATAGCCACCCAATTCTTTTTTTTACTTTTTTTTGCTAATAATCCAAAATAAGACTATTTTCAAATCACAAAAACACAAATCATTACTTGTCAATCTACCTTCAAAAGTTGGAACAAAACCGGGAATATAGAAATTAAACCAAAAACAAAAAATACTCAAAATAACAGACAAACTGGAAATTATCAAATACATTCCATTGCAACTGATGAGCCGAGTCGTTACTATGCGCATTAAATTTCCAATCTCATTTCCAATCATATACAAGACTCTTCGTGTCGACGGCGACATGTCCGTAAAAGATTCCGTTCAATTCATAGCAGGTCAACTCCACATGTTACCCGAAGACGGAATTGGACTTTACCTCCCAACTGCTAAAAAGTGGCTTGACGACGAATCCCTACTCGAAACATATCAAGACGATATTGGCGAGGAAGAGAATGTCGAATATAAATTCAAGGACGGAAGGGTTGACACACCAACCGATGAACAAATCTTCCAACCCAACACGCAAGACGGTTGCGTCTTTCTGTAATTGTAATTTTTGATTGAGCATTTTACTTTCTCGCATCGTCGATTTTTCATATAAATTCGAATAACAGTTTGTTTTTTTACCAAAAAATGTTATTAATACTCTAACTGTTTACTAGTTCAATAAACTATATATTATAGTAATAAACCGCCATTAAAAAAACATTTTTGAAAGAAAAAAAAGAAACCTCTTCAGCTGACAACTTTTCAGTTCTTCAAAATTTGCATGTGACGAACTCAAAAATCATAAGATGGACTGTTCATTATACGTGAAATATGTCCCACTCTCTTTGTCGATTTTGGCGGCAATATTGGTGGGGTCGTCGTTGTTCAACGAGTGGACCACAAACACATATGACGTGGCGGATTCATTACGCATCCGCCACGTCGGTGGGTTGACTTATTACGGGATTCAGAATGATATGGGAACATACACGATGGAGACTTTTATTCGATATGTCGGGTCATCGGTGTACTTCCAAGAAACGGCGGACAAGAATTACAACTATGCGTCTGCAAGTCTTCAATGCATTTGTGGCTTTGTGTGCATTCAATTTATCTATCTCTTAGGAACTATCGGATACACTTTCTTGGACATCAGACAGAAAGCTTTTGTCTTAAAACAAGCCGACAAAATGTTCAAATTCTCCCTTTACGTCTACATCGCGTTCTTCGCCGTTTCGTTCTTCTTTTACATTGCAACGTTCATCGGAATCGGCGCTGCTGCGAGTGCTGGATTCGAAGACGAGGCAAAACAAAGTAAATTCTCACGAGGAGTCGGGTCGGGATTCCTTTTACATCTCTTCGGCTCTATGTTCCAGACCATTGCAATGGCGTCCGCTGTCGTCTTGTCGTTCTTCTTCAAGCCAAAAGATGAGTCAGAGTACGCCTCCTTCGTTTAATCCATTTTTCTATGATTCAAGGTCTTTTTTTTATTGCAACACCACAACTGTCCACAAATTGTGGAAAACCTAATTCCTCAAACAATTGAATTAGAAACGCAGTGCTCATTCAATTAGTGCTTATCATCACTCGAACTCTTCGAGGATATACTCTTGTCCACTCCATCAGCTTCAGTGGGGACGTTTTCATGTTGCTTGCTTTGTCCTTTACTCATGTCTTTGCTTTGGGAAGATGGAGTGGAACTACTTGAGACATCGGACTCTTCCACATGCTTGTCACCGTCGTTCTTCAGAGCATATTTGATGTCTTCACCCCACCCTTCGATTTTTGTGAGAACCTCAGCAAATGTCGGTCTGTCCTCTGGATTCTGTGACCAACACTTTGTGGTCAAGTCCCAGTAATTCTCTGGAACACCACTGGGTTTGTCAAGTCTGTTACCTTCAATGACAAACTGTGGAATCATCCACGGCTGATTGAATCGCTCATCATTTTCATACGCGTTCTTCTCGGTGTATGTCTCATACAAAACCATACCGTAAGCATACACATCGACGGGGTAACTGTACTCCGAAGAGTTCTGCAAACACTCTGGCGGCATGTACGTTGGCGTTCCAATCCCTTGTGATAACGCCTTTGATGCCAAGTTTCTCTCAGATACGTTTCTGCACGTCCCAAAGTCTGTTAACTTCGCGCAGACTGGCGAACGGGGGTTGAGTGAAAACAACAACAAATTCTCGCCTTTGACATCACGATGAATAATGGTGTTCTGATGCAAGTAAGCTAACGCAACAGCCATATCGTCCAATATCTTCACTTTGAGTTGGTACGTAATTGGGTGCTTTCCCCACACTTTACTCAGAGATCCATATTCAGCAAACTCAGTGACTATAGATATTTCTCCTTCCGTGTAGACTGCTCCAATCAACTCAACAACACAGCTGTGGCGCAACTGTGTCATCATCGAAACTTCGTGATTGAACTCCTTCTCTTGTTCTTGTGTCAAATTTCTCGCTTTCATTTTCTTAATGGCGACATCTCTACCTCTGTACGTCCCTCTGAATACCATCCCAAATGCACCTTCACCAATTGGCGGCATCATTGGCTTTAATTCAGTGTGGTCCAATTTAAGAGATAAGTCGGATTCAACCACAATCGTGAATTTCGCGGTTTCTTTGTTCTGATCATCAATATCCATCGCCGAGATACCAATATTGTCACTCACTGAAGCCGTGCACAACATCTTAATTTTGAAAGTTATGGGAACAGCAGTGGATGGTTTCAGTGTCGCACTTTTTGGTGTGATATCTAAGTCGTATTTGTGACTTGGCGTGAAATGGAACTCAAAGTAATATTCTTTCTTTGACATATTCGCCAAGTTAAACGTTTCTGTATACTCTTGATCAACAACAGCCTTCGACTTCGCAAGGTTGAATGTCAGCTCCCACTTCTCCGTCTTCAATGGGAACTTTTCGTTATCAGCGCCAAGGAGAATCAACTCCAGATCAGAAGAGACGTGGAACGGTTTAATCGCTGCAGTCTCCGCTTTGACGCTTTTTGTTCTTCTCCACCACACAAAGGCTATGAGCAGTACCAAGATAATGACAATTATGATAACACCCAAGATCACAAGGGGAATAATTAACGCCCAATTGGTTTTCGAGCATGACTTCGATCCAGGATCCATCTTGTATCCGTCATTGCATGTCGCGCATTTGTCTTTATCACACGTCGCACAATTCTTTAGCCCGGAACAGGGCACACAATGGCCTTCGTCATTGACATACCCAAATTCCGTCGGACATGACGTGCAAATGACATGACCTTTCGTGACATCAGTCCCATCCTCTGAGAGCCAATCACAATCTTTACACTCATCTGTGCATTTTGTACAGTTGTATTGGGTTGGGTCTTTGCTATTGATGTAGAACCCTTCCTTGCACTTCTCGCATCCGTTCACGTTCGCTTGACACACGGAATTAATTTCACTTTGAGGGCGACAGAACCCTTTCATTTCAACAGACGACATATTCTTAGGCAAGTAATAGTCTCTTGCGCATGTCAAACAGTTGTCTTTGTCTTTACAAGTACCGCATGACGGATCACATTTGATGCAGTCTTGGTTTTCATTAGCTTCGATGAAATATCCTTTCTCGCATTCAGTGCAATACCCCATTTCTATTCAGTTAGTATTTCTTTTCAATAAGTCACGGAAAACAACAAACCAGTGGCAATACATGTCTCACTTTTGTTGTAACATTCATAATGATCGCCATTCTTTTTTAACACATAATTGGTGACACATGCCGTACAATGCGTTTTATCACCTTCACAGAGCTTACAATTCTTTTCACATTCTTCGCACTCTTGTTTCCCAGGCGGAACATAGTATCCAGTCTTTTTCAACCCTTCACCACTCAAGTCGTTCGCACATTCTTTACATCCAGCTTGATCAACTAACGAACAATTTCCATCTTTCATTGTACACGTGGTTGTCCCACTCTTGAAGTAATGGTCTTTGGAACACGACAAGCAATTACTTGCTTCGGAAACACACGACCCACAGTCAGAAGAACATTCTGCACACTCCAAATTGCTATCAAAGAAATACCCAGTCTTGCACTGCAAACACCCATAAGTGACACTCCCAACTTCACAATTTAATGAGTCTTTCGTTTGACACTCTCCTTTGTTCAGAACAAAACCTTCATCACATTTGGTGCACTGTGTCTTTCCGTCATCTTTCTTATAACACAACGTGCAATTGGAATTGCATGGAACACAGTTACCACCTTCAAGACGATAGCCAGCATCACACGACTCACAGTGATCATCATTCTTACCAGTCGAACAATGTACTATGTCAACACATTTGTCTGGGTCGGCTGCAGTGCCCGCGTGCTTTTCAAGTAACTTTTCAGAACACTGGAAACAGTTCGTTGCTTCCGTACATAACGCGCAACTGTCGAAACACTTTGCGCAAGACTTTGTGGTGGTATCGAAGTACGTCCCAGACGAACATCTTCCACAAGCTTCATCATTGATTGATTTACTACAATCGACGCATTGCGTTTCATCGGTAGAAAGGTATAACTGAACACCATCTACAGACCCACACTGGAAGCAATGGTTCTCATCGCAGTAGTTACACCCAGTGGTACAACCAACACATTGATTATTCTTTAAGTAGTACCCAGACTGACATCGGACACACTGACCAGAGTCTTCAGCATCACAATTCGCAATTGTTCCCTTTTGAACACAGAGAAGAGAGGGAATCCCTGTGGTTGGATTGTCCACCATTTGAAGGTAATACCCATCACTACATTGGACACAATGGTTCTCTGATATGTACTCGACACAGTTCTCTGGAGCACTTCGAACATAGAAAATGAGTAGAAGAGATATGAGTAACATAAATTGAAATCTGAGTTTTTTTAGTCTTTTTTACTCTCACAAAAACGATTAAGAAATATAGTTTTTTAATAATTATTATATTGTTAAAATATAATTTTTAAAATAACAACGAATTTTCAACGATACTTTTCAACGTTTTTCGTATAGTTTACTTGAATTATTTGTATTAATTAATTTTTATTAGAATTGTTTGTGGAATCAGGAATTGTTTTTCTTGTTTCATAATATCCCAAAATTTAATCCATTCAATAATTTGTTTTTATTTTTAGTATCTTAATAATAAATAAAACAATTAATCATAAATATAATAATAACTAAACACTTTATAAACTATTAAAAAAAATACAACAATTTAAGTTAGATAATAAGTTTTATTTTTTTAATATTATGTTATAAGCAATGTTATTATTAAAATATTGTAAATTACAAATTTTAACCAAAAAATAGTAAATTATAGTAATTGAAACTTGGAAATTAGTTTTAACGAACATCAAATGAACATAATAATAAGATTTAGATAAACAAAAAGAATACGTTTGTCATCGTGATGGTATTTACATTAAATGATGAAGGTTCCGTACAAAAGCGAAATTATCACATATTTTATAAATAAGTTTACAAGATTAAAGTTCAGTATTTAATTGTGTGTTTTTAACTTTTTTATAAAATTAATAATAAAATGTATTGATTTTAATTTTAATAATTAATTATCATTCAAATTGGTTTCTGTTTTATAAATAAACTATTGTATTATTTTAAATAATTAAAGTTATAACTTATAACTTATAACTTTAGAAAACAATAGCTTAAGTGTTAAATATAACAACAATATCCAGTATTAAAATGTAATTTTTCTGGCTTTTCCAAATAAAATAATCTCAAATGAAGAAATGAAAAGGTAAAAAAAATATAATTATAATAATTAAAAGTAAAATAAATTATAACAAACTACAAAATGACATTCTTTTTATTAATAATTTAATGTAATTTTATAACGATTTTTTAGTATATTTATCATAAATTTTTAATGTTAATTTCGTGTCATTAGAATAAAATGTTATTTTAAGATATTTTTTAAAAATAAAAAAATCTATTTTTTTTTTTATTTTCCTTCATTATTAAGTAAAAGATATTGAAAAATGACAAACAATTCATAAACAAAAATACAAAAAACAGCATGGCAATTTACAATAACAAATTTCATATTCGATAGAACTTTTACTAATAAAATAAGTTAAAAATAGCGTCACTTGGAAGTTCTACAATTCTCGATATAAAAATGAAGATTTCAAACATCAAATTCAAACGATGGGTTTCTTTTTCCATAGTCGACATGTTAATGTTCTTCTTTGTGGACTGAATGGAGCTGGGAAGACAGCAATAACACTCAAATTGAATGGGCTTGATCCTGCCATATTTCCTCCCAAGCCGACGCGTGGGTTTAATTCAGTTGAAGCCAAAGTGAAAGGGGTCAAACACATCAAATGGATATTTTGGGATGTTTGTGGGCAACAACAGTTTCAAAGACTCTGGAAAACTTATTACAGTAATGTCATATGTTTTGCCTTTGTCATTGATGCCACTGACAAGGAACGACTTAGTGATGCGAAGACTGCTTTAATAGAGTTAGTCAACGATGCTAAGGGATTACATTTTCCTGTATTAATTTGGGCAAATAAAGGACATGTTGATGGTCTTGAGTCACTTTTAAATGATAAGGTGACATTAATCGAGTGTGATGCATTTAAAGGGGATGGTCTTAAAGATGGACTTGAATGGCTCAAACATATGACAAAGAAACACAAATAAATCTCACACGTTCTTTTTATATATATCTAATAATAAGTCGATGCGCTTTTTCTTTAGCTTTAATTGTGTGTTTATTGTTGTTTCTTTTGATCTCAAATCTTCTATCTAATAATTCTAATTCCTCATAGTTCTCATTTTTACAAATTGTCGAAAAACAATTTAACCTTAAAAAGCCATATGAACCAATTACAACTCGGACAATACATCGACGCTTTACTTTTCGCAACAGTGAAACATCAAGACCAGCGTCGAAAAGATGGTGTGACGTATTTGGTACACCCAATTGGCGTTAGTAAAATCTTGATCGAGTGTGGAATAACAGACATAAAAGCTCTTCAAGCAGCGCTTCTTCATGATACTGTGGAGGACACACACACTACTTTCGAAGAAATAGAAACAACTTTTGGAAAGGAAGTTTCTGATATAGTTCGAGAAGTGACTGATGATAAGTCTCTCCCAAAAATCACACGTAAAAAACTCCAAGTAGAACATGCGAAAACGTGTTCACTTGGTGCAAAGTATGTCAAGTATGCTGACAAGATACACAACCTTAACAACCTCATCACAGACATTCCTTGTGCTTTGTTTGTATTCTCTGTACCATATATATAATATTTTTATTATAAAAATTACTATACTCAATATGACCTGTATTATATATTAATCAATAGTAAACCATATTGTATAGCTCAGGGATACTTTGTCTGGTCGTGTAAAGTAGTTGAGTCCTTCAAAGGTATTAACCCCATGTTAGATCAGAAATTTAATGATGTTCTTCAAGGGAAAATAACTGATGACGATGGTGTTCAACGTCCTGCTTTGCCAGAGGGAGATCTTGATATTTTACTTGAGAAGTATTATCAAGATCTAGCCACTTACTCCAAATGATTTTAATGATTCAAGTTGGTGTTATAATCTTTCATTTTAAGAACTATGTTAATAGCTCAAAATACAAAAAAACATTTAACGTTTGTGAGGGAGGAGAGGAGAATCATCCCACCCGTGTTCTCTGTCTGTGGACCGTTTGCAGTAGCTGATTTTTGCTTTCGTGTTCGGAGAAGAACCAAGTGGCCTGTCTTCCATTTTGACATATCCACCACAACACTCCTAACTAGTTAATTTATAAAATAAATATTATAATAATATTCTATTATTATACTTTATAATATCTAATAATAGAATAGAACAAACAGGGTAGATCTCTCTGAAAAGCCTATACCCACCATTAAGAACATATATATCTGGGTACCAAAGCTCTGGGTAATGTTCCTTATTAACAGATCGATCTAAATCTCTAAATTTCATCCAGAGTTCGGGGGCTCTCTTCTGAGAGAATTCGCAGTGGAATACAATGATAACGTTTTCCTTCTTCTTTCCAAAAAACATTTCAATAATTTGTGAGAGAGAAGGGCAAGGCACAGCAGAGTAAATATGACCCCCATTATACTCGTAATTGTACCTACAATCGAAAATATAGAGGTCAAAGTTCTTCTCAAAGATCAAATTTCTAAGGTAGTACGGCTCAATCACATTGAAAGGTTGGTCAAATACAGCGCTAAATATTCTGTGGAACATTGATGGATGTGACGGCTTAAAGCTATTTGGAGTCAAATGAAGGTCTGGAGTATCCGTCATATTATTGTTTTTTAGTTCTTTACATCAAACAAATGCTGTTTCTTTAACTGTCGTTTTATTTTCATCCATTTTATTTTTTATTGTTTTTATTTAATTTATTTATTATTAATGAATGGCTTTTTTATTTTTTTTTAAACCAGATGTTTTATTTTGTATTATTTCCTTTGTTTTTTTTTTTCCATAATGCTTTAAATTTCATTTCAATTTGAATTCATTCAAATAAAAACTATCAAATATAGCCAAAAGTTCAATTTTTAAATTCACTGTTTATTAGTACATAAATTATAAACAAATTATTCAATAGAAATTTGACAAACATCATTTGAAGAGACAAATAGATACCAAAAAAACTTTAAAAAAGAGTGAATGGCACAGCAACCTGAAAAGTATATAATTGGTGTAGACCTGGGAGCAACACAAACAACGGTTTGTGTAGTCGATAAATTCTCCTTCAAAACAAAAATTCTTCCATCACATTATATTCCAAGTAAAACAAAGAGCATTGAATTTTTGAATGAGAATTGCAAACAGTTCGCGAAACTGGTGTTGGACTTACAAGCAGTTCATACTACACTGTATTATTTAATCATCTCTTGTGAAGATGAAGCTTATGCGCCTTATTTTACAACGATTGCAGAGTACTTGGGGATCAACACACTCTTTGTACCTTCACATGTTGCCGTTTCAATGTTTTATTTCAACTTCAAGTTGAACCACCCAACTAAACAAAACGTCGCATTTTTCGATGTTGGCCATACGCATATAACTCAGTGGTGTGTGTCGTACGAAAACAATGTTGTTACCATCGACAGCGTCTTTAAAAAATCCATCAACGAGACCACCACGTTCGAAACGGAATTGGAGAAGTTGATCATTCAAAAGTCGGACGACACAATTTCTCTCGAGCGAAACAAATTCTTCACCGACTCAGTCAAAGAGGCGGTTCAGAAGGTCAAAAATTTATTCCAGTCGAATGCGCAGTGGTGCGATTTGTGTATCGACAACGACATTACAATGACTCAGATCAAAATCACTGAAACTGAATTCTATGAGATATATGATAAAACAGTGACTGAGAGTGCTGTTGCTCTTATTGAAGACATGAACACCAGAAAACTTCAAGGGACGTGTGATTGTGTTATTACCGGGCGTGGAGCTGCTCCACTTGGCTTTCAAAAGATATTCAAGTCCAACGAGTATAAACTACTTTTAACATGTAAGAACGAGCCAACAGTAGCTGCGGGGTGTTGTTTCATAGGGAGAATTGTCACAGACCTAATCGACAAAGATCAGAATGCCATTCGGATAGTCAAAGTCGAACAGAAAGTCGACAAAGAACGGTTCACTATATATTACAAACAGAATGGAATTGACCAGCAAATGAAGTTTCCATCTCAAAGTGAGATGACGCGATGTGGAGTTTTGCTATTACAACACTTTGAGTGTGACGGTGGAATACTACAGGTGGAAGATAATGTGACTGGGAGGTCATACAAAACTTCTGATGTTGTTCAAAAGTGTTCGAATATTGAGATTTCAATGGAGAGGGATTTGTATCTTCGACAAGGTATTAAGGAAAGGAGCATTAATAACATCGGGATGGATGAGTGGGATGTGAATGATTACATTTACTTTGAAACAGCGAATGGCTTTGAAATTGAATATTTAGTCGAAGACGACCCGATGTTTGACATCGTTGAAATCGTCGAAAATGTTCGGAACGAAATGCAAGAAGAAGAACAAGAGAAAAAACTGAGGAATGTGGTTCTATTTCTTGTATCGAAATATAGAGAGAAGTATGGGTTCAAATCACTTGATAAGTATAATAAGAACCAAAAAGCAATAGACAATCTGAATATCATAGCTAATGAAATTGGAGAAACGAACTTTTCACAATTTTGCACTGAGTCTTCAATGCCACAGGAATACTTTGAAATACTTTCTGGGCTTGAAGGTGTTGGAAAGCTCCTCAAAATGAGTTGAGGTATTCGTAATTAAGAACATCATTTGGGTTCTATTATAGTATTTTATTATAGTATTTTATTATAACGAGTAAATTAATTTGAAACTATTAATATTAATTATTACTAGTCTTGAGTATGGAAATTAATTACTAAACTGTATGCCAAAAGTCGGTACTTTACCAATTATTAGTGGAAACCCTTTTATAATAAATTCCCGTTTTTTAAAGTTTTTTTGTTGTTTTCATTTATAATTTCCATTTGAAAAAAAGAAAAAACAGTACCGACTTTTTAACCCTCAAAACCAATACAGTTATAAATTTCAATTAAAATTTCGGGATTTTAACAAAAAATTAGAACAAACTTGTCCGATTTTCTGAGACTGTTATTCAGTCTTTTTCACTGTTGAGATTCTCAAAAAATCGGCATTTTTGCCTTTTGGTAATGGACGAGTAGTTTGAATGGGTGAGATAACCGTATTTTACCTCTCACATTACGACTCTCCCCCACTTCAAAATACACAATAAATCGTTCTAACTTGTTGTTATTTTATGGTTGTCTCTTTAAAAAAAACAAACTTTGAAACACTACACATATTAAATGGTTATTTTTATTTTCAATAATCTTTTCTTTGTGTTGTAAGTGTTAATGAAATTGAAAGATTTTTATTATTTGTTGGATCATTAACATTTTCTTTTGAAAAGAGAAAAAGTCGGTTTTACTCACGGCAAAAACAACCATATGGTCAAGCAAAATTTTTGAAGAAGTAAGTTATTTGATATTTTCCTTGTTATTTTTTATTTAATTTTTTAGCTTGGTCTAAATTCAAGGTTCAGTCAAGTTTGTTTTTTAAAAAATAAGAGGGAAAAAAATAAGCAAAAAAACGATGTCAAACAAAATGAAAAATATTTGGAATCATTTACTTCAAAAAGTCGGGTCCTTTCGGTACCGACTTTTGAAAAACAGTTTAGTATCAACTACTATAAATTGAAGTTTCATAAGAAATCATAAAATTAAGTAAACATATTTAATAAATGCAATAGTAATAGTTTTGAGGTGTTATTTGTTGTTCTAATTCAAAAGAATTAGAATTGGTACAGGAAACCGCCTCTGGCGACTGAAGAACTTCAACAAATGAATTGATATCGATTGTGTATTGTTGAAGATAAAGATCCAAGTTAATGGCTTGTTGGAACACTGAAGAATGCAATTGGTCGACGTAAGTTATCATCGATTCCTTTTTCAAGTTGATGACAAAGATATTACCGACTTGGTCAGTTAAGCTAATAGATTTCAACTTCCGAGTGATTGGAGTGGATGTGTTGACTGTGATTTGTTTTGTTGATTTCTTCTCTTCTACTGTAACAAAAGGAAGTGTTTGGAGGATGTCAACAAGTCGATTCACCGTTTTGTTTCTGATGAACTGCGTGATTCTCCTCTCTTTGTCATTTCTCCCTTCACCAACTTTAAGAGATAAAGCCTCCGCTCTTAATTCTTCATAAGAGAGAACAACATTGTTTGTTTGATCAAAGCACTTTTCTATATTAATAAAAGGAAGAGAAGTATGAACAGTGAATTTCTTGGGTTTTTGAAAGAGAAAGGAATATCCTAAATAGTTTAATACACTAACTAAGATCATCTCTTTTCTATTTTCATTAGCAACTGAACTATACTTCCGAGCTTTCATATTATCTCGTTCTGATGTGTGGGGCGTGCTTTCCATCTCTTTTTCTGCGGTGAAGTTTTCGATTTTGGAACTCTTTTATACCCCCCTATTCTGGTTCGTCATTTTCTCTTTTTAATAAGATTATAATATATTTATAATACTTTTGAAACCATAAAAACTCGACAATAATCACATTCTATTTTTGGATATTTCAAGACGATTCTGCGTTCTTTTTCTTCGAAATAAGTAAGAAGAAGGTATAAATTTAGATATTTCAACAAAATGTATAGTTTATTGAACTATATTATTATTAGACTATGTCTGAAACACCTCAAATTAGAGATGAAGAATTTGTGAATTTTATTTTGTAGTTCACATATTGTAGTTTTGATTTTTATATAACAAAAATCAGGAAAATGTTATAAATAACATTTAAATACCAAGAATACAACATATAACAAATTATTTCCACTGAACAATTATCACCTTTTCAAGGACGTTGTCTTTGTTTATAAAAAGACCATCTCCCGCAAGTGTAAAGTCTTTATATCTTTGTTTGAACTTCATTCCCATTTCGACCACATACACCTTTTCTTTCTTCATGACCTTTAATGTCTTTTTTAAATAAAATGAAGGCGCGTCGTCAACACCAAACGTGAAACAACGCTTTTTCATTGGGAAGATTTGTGACGGTTGCACATTGAGTTGATTTTGAAGGGTGAACATAAAGTGTTTTGGGTCGTTTTTAATAAATCCACTTTCGGGCACTTTCTATATGTTATTATTATAATTACTATAATTATTATAAATGATATTTATTATAAATATAATTGAAGCAATTAAAACAAACTTTTGAATTGTACCACCCGAAGATATTCATATTCTTACCAACACAAATGACCATTAAGTCAGATAACCCCGCAGGATCAAATGCATTTGTTTTCATTGAATCAAACACAATAGTAAATTCCTCTTTGCCGACCCACCCTTTCAACTCGTCGAAATACGACTTGATCAGATAATTTGGATCAACAGACCTCAAAAACTCATTCTTCTTCTCCTCAAATGTTCTGATCTTCGCCATGTCGTGTTCCATTCGAATTTTATTCTCCACTTCCATTTTGAAGAGTCGATCCCCTTCAACACGTTGGTCTTTTAATAGCATTCCACGTGGCGTAGTCAGAATTGAGGGATTGATATATTCTTCCTTTAAATAGGTGTTATTCCGTTGTCGTTGAATACAAGAAAGAGCTCCTGCAGCCTTGAATTTACCGGTGTCTGTATTTCTTGGGGAAGAGTTCCCGAGTGAAGCAATCCGATTTCTTCCGGGACTGTCTGGCATAGTGTCTTGAGACATCGCCAATATTCTTGGTCGTGTAAAGTCGATCTTTTTGATCTTTTTCTTCTTTGCTAATTCTTCCTCTTTTCCGTTTGTGTTTTGTGGGACTATAGTGATCATTACTGGCGACACCTCCTCTGTTTTGTCGGTATTGAGTGGATTACACTTTGTGACATCTTGCGCACTTTTTGAGATAGCCAATTGTGCGATGGCTGATACAGTATATGAATCGCTTGAGGTCGACACGTGTGATTTTTGACGACCAGTTATTTGTTGTTCAGTCTCTTTAATGAAGTCTTCGTCTTGTTCCAAGTACTCATCGTCTTTTAAATGGTTCTCTTGTGTCAATAGAGGGGGAATATGAATTGGATTCACAATTGCTTTCACGGTCGGCGAACCTTCGACTGTAACCGTCTTTTGTGGTGCAATAGGAACTTCAATTGGTTTTGTTTCAATGACCTCTTTGGGTGTTTTTATCTCTTCAATTTGTGGTGCAATTGTACACTCTTGTGATACATCCGTTTGTGTTGAAAAAGTGTCTAGTTTCTCACCTTCTCTTATTTGTTTGATTGTTTCAGGCACTGTTTTTGTACCACTTTCTTTCTCACAAACAACAGGAGTTTCAACTTGTGTTTCAACTCTGGTGTTCACTATCTCTTTTTGAAGCGCCTTTTGTTCCTCTTTGTGACATTCCTGTGGAATTTGAGGAGGTAACCCCAATGGAGTGTATTTGACTTCCTCTTCGTTATTTAGACTCTCTAAATATGAAGAATCCAACACTGGAGGTGGTGGCAATTCCTTTTCAGTTACTTCGTGGTGTAAATTTTCTTCATTAAAAGTTAATGGATTTTTCTTATTTGGGATTTCTTTTGTTTCTTCTATAATTGTAAAGTTTACATCTTCTTGAATTTCTTTGTGTTGTTCTTTTTCCACAAGAATTATATCTTCTTGTTTTTCAATGACGTTTTGTTGCATTTCTTCATCTTTTGTTATTACCTTCTCAATTTCTTTTTCACTTAGTTTTGGTATTTCTTCTTTTTCATGAAAAACTTCTTGTGGTGTTTCGACTTCGTCCAAGACTTTTTGTTCGACTAATTGGCGATTCTGTTCCACTTCAGTGTGTTTTATTGGTTCTACCAAATGCAAAATATTTGGAAGGGATTTATGTGCTATTTCGTTTTGATGCAGATTTCTTGCTATCAGTAAATTTTCTCGAATGAAATTCTCTTTTCTGTTTGTCTCTGAAATTGGCTTTACTTCATTTTTCTCTATAGGAGGTTGAATGTTTGTTTCAACAAGTTTAATATCACTTTCTTTGATTTCTTTTGTTAAATTCTTTGGCGGAATAATTTCAATTTTCTCGACTTTTGGTTGGACAGTGTTCAGTGTTTGATTGTTACTTATGCGCTGAGTGTTTAATAAATTTTTCTCTTTTGAATGATGTCCAACGTTTTTCTTCCTTTCTTCCTTCTTAATTTTCTCATTTGATTCATCTTCAATATATCGTGGGGAATTGTCATCCTCTTCACTTGAACTAAAAGTGGATGTCGAGTCTTTCTGACTGAGTTTTGTGACTTGAGACTTCAATTCACTTTCCTTTTCCTCGACAACAACTGGAGTGTTTTTTGTTGCATCAATTAAAGTGGGTTTAATCAAAGTTCCAGTTTTAATGATCTTGAGTTCTTCGACAGTGCCTTCAACTATGCGTTTATCTCCAGTGAAATCAATGAACATTTCTTTGTGCATCACATCAATGTTAATTCTTTTTTCATAGATGTAGACAAGCAACAAATTCATTGAGAAGTCGTCCTTTCCAAAGTCTTGTTCTTCGACAATTGTGGGCACTCCAATTTCAGTAAGTCTCTGAAATGGGGTGTCACACCTTAATAATTTAGTTAGTGTTTTCTTATTTCCCCAGTCTTTTGTTGATCGAATGGGTTGCCCTATTAAGTTACCAAACCACTGGTGAATGATTTTAAGTTCCTTTGCGTTGATCATGACAAAGCGATTTATAATGCCGTTGTACAAAGCCAAATATGTCCGAATATTTTTATCCATTAAATCTGTACCATTGATGCCATACACCTTGACACCCAGAGAAATTGCAAATTGAACAAAACAATCCAAATTGCCAATATGCGAAAACTTTGTTTTGGGGTTTTTATCATATTTGTAAGGGCATTTAGTCCCACTTAATGTTTCCAATAATGTGACCATCGCATTAATTGTCAGTGAAATGATGTCGATTGGGGGTTCTTTGATTATGACCGATACCCAGTTTGATATTGCTTTACTTTGGACCACATCATTTTTGTTGGTTTTGATCATATGACCCACTTTCTTTTTCGAGTTCGAACAAGTTCAATAACTTTGAAAGTTTTATTACAGGGCAAAATTGTATTCAATTAACCATATAGTGTTAAATATTGTGAATAATGTAACACTAATCTTGTTTTTGAAAAATCCATTGGAACACGATAATTATGTTGAAAAGAGTCAAATTAATTGTTTAAATTGTAGGGTTGTTTCTATTGACAATATCGGGT
>NW_004443648.1:203140-218438 GCF_000330505.1 Entamoeba invadens IP1 | reverse complement strand
ATTACTAAACTATACTTTAACTTGCACACCTTGTGACGTTGCAATTTTTAACTTTCACACTTCGAATACAATAAATTAAGCAACAATTTCGGGAAAGCGACCCAATGGAAATTATCGAAGGACCAGTTCTGGACAACAGTGCACATCGATTTGAGACAATGAACTGCACCTATTAAACAGACTATTTGTTATTGTTTGCTATAAAATGGCACAGAGAAAAACATAAAGTTTATTACACCTTTTCTTGTCACTTTGAATTACGCTGACACAAGAGACATCGACATTTATTCACGTCTTGAAACAAAATTGTTTTTACATTAAACACATAGACAAACCATAACCCAATTTTTATTAATTAATTTGCTTTTTGTAGTTTATTAATTCAAGCACCAAAGGGTTGTGTGTTTTGTGAAACAATTTGGAAACGAATAACATTTTTTAATAAAATGTTTTTCAACTAAAATTTAGTCTTGCACGCCCTTTCCCTGTAAAAAAGACTAAAAATTTTAACTTGCACACCTTGGGGAAGTCACTTTACAGTAATAATTCTATCGGTGTGTGGTTTTGACCAATCAAAAGTCGCCTAGACACCGATAGAATTTTTACTGTATATTTTTTTTTTATTTATAACATTTTTAAAACAAAATTTTAGAGAAGCCATTATTATGTAAATAAACCAACTTTTTTGTTGAATATATTTCGTTTTTATTTATTATTAATAAACTATTAATAAACTATTAATTTATTTGTTATTATTATTTTATAATTTTTTAATTTTAAATATCTTTTTTGAATGATTATTTTCGTATTGAACATATTTTTCTTTTATAATAGTTATATTAATAAAAAATTAATTTGAAAAAAAAACTTTTCAAAGTTTTTAATAAGACATTGCGACAAAAAATGAACAAAATTTTGTCGCAATTCTCCAATTTGTTTTTAAAATTGGGAAGAATTACGTTTTGAGAGAAACATAAATTCGATCACACACAAAATAAAAACATAAAACCACAGTAAAATACAATTGAGACCAAAGTGAAAAGTTCCAACCAAGAATTCCATTGAAGTCGATGAAAGACCTCAAAGTAGAACCATTCTTTCTTGTGTTATTACATGAGAATCTTTTTTTGTGATCGCACAATATATTCAAGTTTTATTTTGTCGCAACTTCCATAAATTTTTGAAGGATGAGATCATTTTTGGGGAAGACAACAAATTTTTCTTCGCCTGTTTTTTTAACAATGAAGTCACATACACATAGCCCAATGTCAATGATCCGCTGCTTGGTGAGAACCAATCCCTGTTTCTCTATTTCCAGGACTCGGTCGACCTTCATTGTGTTATTCCTCCCACTCGACACCTTTGCTTTAAACCGAAATCCAAGCTCACCCAGAAGGTCAACGACAAAATTAATCGACTCCCCAATCGCGTTCTTTTTCTTCCTACAGAGCGCCGTTGTCTCATTCATTTGATTTTCAATGTCAAGATTCCATTGTATTTGCACTCTCTTTTTGACAAAGTCTTTCACATTAAGACAATCGTTCTCGGAAAATTGAAGCCGCCCGATGCGAAGAAATGGTAATGCTACACTCCCCTTTTTACTCTTCCTCTTCACTTCCACGTTGCCATATTGGTTTAATAATACTATACAAACTGCGCGGACAAGGGATTGATAGTCGCGCTCCTCCTTGTAGCGCTTCGACATCCAACAAATAAGTTCACAGATTTTTATTTAATCCCCATCAGCCTCCAATTCGTCGTCTCGTCTGGAGTATGTTATTGAAACTATTGATGTATTAGTATTTAACTATTGCTTATTGTTTTATTTATAGCATTTTTGGGAAGTAGAACGATCAAGGCCGGCATATTTCGATTTTTGTGTGTTTCATGTCTCATTATTTATAGTGGACTCCAATAAGCTCTGAAAATGCCGAATTCAAGATGAAATACTGCTGTCGATGGTCATTCGATCTTATTTACTTCTGAATGCGAATTGTGGAAAACAAAAAGAAGAAATTTTGCTGCAAGGAAAGTAACACTGTTTTTTGATCGAGTTAAAATATGGTTATTTTACTATTTGATTACTATACTCGGCATTTTTGGGTAGCTGACTTTTTTGTTCGATTGATATGAATTTTTTTGGTAAAAAAAAAGACTTATGGGATAATTTAGCCCATTAATGTATTACTTTTACCACTATTTATGAATATATTAAACTATTATAAATGTAATAAATTTATTAAAAACATACCATTAAAATATTAAATAAATTTGTACCACACTAGAAAAGACACATATGCATTTGTGTTTTGTAGAATTCCATTATCATTCATCGATTATTTTTTGGTTTATCAAAATTAAATTTTTGGTTTAAATAACTTCCCATTATTTTATATCAATATGGGTTGTTATTGTAATCTATGTAATTACCATTGCATCATTCCACAAAATTACTTTTCATAAACTGTTGGTTATTTTCTATTTTTATCACAATAAAAATTTTAATGCAATTTTTTTTTATAAATGGTATTAAAAATGTTAATGATTATATACTATATTTTAATAATATCAACAAACCATTTTGTTATAATAAATTTATTATAAAATAATTCCAACTAATTCACATTCTAATAAAAAATAATACAATATACATCCCGCATAAATCCATAAAAAACATGCAAAATACAAAAAATAAAAGAAATAACGAGCTAAAACCTATAGTAAAACTAATTACAAAAGAACTAAAGAGAGTTCTTAA
The DNA here is from genome assembly GCF_000330505.1 of Entamoeba invadens IP1. Taxonomy (NCBI): domain Eukaryota; phylum Evosea; order Mastigamoebida; family Endamoebidae; genus Entamoeba; species Entamoeba invadens. The sequence continues at coordinate 215,680 of NW_004443648.1, read as the reverse complement.
GACTGGAACAAAACCCTTGAAACTTGAACTCTTGAAGGGTTGATAGTGTAGCTTTCATGGAAGGGAAAGTATCCACCGCCGACCAAAGACAAGCCGTTGCTGCTAAGAAGCCGACCAAGGCCGAGATTGAGAAGAAACGCCACGAAGAAATCAAGGCGATTCGTGTTGAGTTAGTGAAGCGAGCCATCGCACATCGCAAAGAGAGACTCACCAAGGACAGAGCCATTGCTAAGGCCAAGAAGGAAGCGATGATCAACGGTGATTTGTATGCCGAAGCGGAACAGAAATTGATTGTTGCGATCAGAATCAGAGGTATTAACAACGTCTCCCCAAAGATTAGAAAGACACTCAAATTGTTGAAATTGAGACAAATCAACAACGCCGTCTTCATTCGCGCAAATGCTTCGACACTTAAGATGTTGAAAATCGTCGAGCCATACATCACTTACGGATATCCATCATTGAAGACTGTTTCTGACCTTATCTACGCTAGAGGCGCTTTGAAGATGAAGGGCGACAGACAGAAAATCACTTCAAACGAGTTAGTCAAAAAAGTCTTTGACAAGAGAGCTGATATCGTTTGTGTCGAAGATATCGTCCACGAGATCTTCACCGTCGGAAAGAACTTCAAGCTCGTCAACTCGGCTTTGGCTCCTTTCAAATTGAACAACCAGAAGGGTAAACTCGCTAGAAAGAACAAGAAGATCCACTTCATCTTGGGCGGCGCTTTTGGTAATCGTGAAACTATGATCAACAAGCTCCTCAGAACTATGATCTAATGGGTATTGGGTTAATTCGATTTGTTTCCGAATTTAGGGTTTCAATCACTTGTTTTACTATATCCCTAGCTTTTTTTTATAATCCGTATAGTTCACCTCGTCCATTTCGCTAATTAAAAACAGATTGTTAAATTAAGACTTGATGGAAATGTTCATGTGGACAAACGACGCGATTTCGTACTACGCTAATTTATTTACAACGTTAATATATTTTGAAGAACAGAGGATATAGTAAAAGAATAACACATTATACTAAAAAAAGAACCAAATAGCTTACTTATTTTTTCTTACGAGAAGCCTTCTTCATCTCTTTACGCTTATAGTCCTTGAGGGAGTGGCACATTCTCCACTTCTTCTTAATCTCCTTTCTTTGCTTTCTTGGAGCCTTAGTCTTCTTTTCCATACCAGCCTTGATGAGGACGTATTTGGCTGAGTATCTCTTCATTGAAGTCAAAGTGTCATAGATCATAGCGAAACCGGTGGTTTTTCCTCCTCCGAACTTGGACATGAAACCGGACAACACGATGGTTTGTGGGTCCTTGACTTTGAAAACCTTGGCAACCATCTCTCTGATTTGTTGGGACTTTGGCTGAACCACTCCTGGGTGGTAGACGTCGACGATCACCTGCTTACGATTCAACAACGGGTTGACTAACAAGTTTCTGGTTCTAATTGTAACTTCCGCTTTCTGTGTGGCCATCGTTACAATTACTTTTCCAGTTTCACAAACCTAAAACCCTTTTTCGAGGACTAAGAATTACTACCTTGTATAATAGAGTTTATTAATTAGGATACTATACATGCTCATTGAGAAATAGTAGTTGGAATGGTAAAATTATAGAAACATATAGTTCACGCCAGGCTTAGGAACTCCAAAAAGAACCCTACCATTTGATCAGGTCATATGCACCACTTCAGCTCAATCAAAGACGTCGAGGCACACGAATTCATTAAGGCATACGCTGACCATTTGAAGAAGGGAGGCAAATTGGAAATCCCAGAGTGGGTCGATTTGGTCAAGACCGGCGTCACTAAGGAACTCGCCCCATTGAACCCAGACTGGATGTACATCAGAGCTGCTGCTATCGCTAGACAAGTCTACTTGAACCAAGGACTTGGAATCACCGACATCTGCAGAATTTATGGAGGACAGAAGGGTGGCCATTTGACCCCAACCAAGCGTACAAACGGCTCTCAAAAGGTCAACAGATACATCCTCAACCAACTCACTAAGATGGGCATCATCGAAAAGATCGCCAAGGGAAGAGCCGCCACTAAGGAAGGAAGAAAAGACATCGACAAGATCGCTTACCAAGTCTACAAGGAGCACGAGGCTAAAGTCACCCCAATGATCCTCATGCCATTGAACTGATCGAATTTTTTAATTTTTGTGTTGTTCTTCATTTTTGTATTTACACTCATTGGTTCTGGGTATCAAGTTGATGATAATGTAAAGACGAAGATATTCAATTAAGCTTTGAGTGCGTCAAATAGTAATTGCGTGTCAAGTAATTCGTCTAACCCGATGTTGATCATCTCCAAACTCTTCTCGTTGTTTCTCCACATGTCGTTCATTCGCACTGATATCGAAGAATGCAACTTTTGTATCTTCAATTTGCAATCGTCGACTTTTTTGAGGACGTCAGAAGACTTGACGTTGTTGAAACTTGTGTTATCACGGACCACCTGTTTTGTCATGTTGAGTAAATACGTTTTAATTGTCGTGACTATCAAATTCAAGACCGCACAACTCGTCTGGAAGGAACCACTGATTACAACACGATTTGCACTTTGTTGGAGTTCGTAGAATATCAAGTCAAGCACTTCGCTGTACTCCCCAATTTTTACCTTTTCTTTGATGTTCTTCGAGAACATCATTGTAATGTAATTCTCTTGAATGATCATAAAAGTGTTCATCGCCTTCTCCATTTCATTAACCACTTTCACCAAACTGTCAACTGGCTTCTTTTTAACTTCTTCACTTGCTTTGATGTTACCAAGATACTCTTCCATTTTCATTTTGCAAACCACAAAAACAGAACTGATCATCGACATCTCGTCAAGCACTATGATCACCTCTTGCTCACTCATATCTTTGGGTTTGACCTGTTGCAATGCGTTGATTCTCCTCACAGTGGAGAACGTATTTAACAGCATCAACATTGAGGTACTGATCTCGCTGTACATCTTAGATACAATGGTATACATGATGTCAGGTTTAAATATTTCCTCCGCTTTAATTGCACTTTGCCGCATCACAAGTTTTAAAGAAAAATCAGCAAACCCCTTCACGGACTCTGCAAAGACTGCGTTTGTCTTTATCGTCGCGATGTCAAGTCGAAGTAACTTCTCTTTAATCGAAGAAGCTTCGTTATTAATAAGTCCGGTATAATACAAAACGTATTGTTGTAACCCTTCATCCTCAAATCCAATTCTCATCAACAAATCAGTGTATCGCAGAGTCTGTTTCATATCCCCTTTCTCCGTCGCGCCTTTCAATCCACTTGAAAATTCAGTTCGAATCGTTTTTTCTAACACCGAGATCTCGTCATTCATCAGCCGACTGCAGTTGGTGCCATAACTCTTCAGCTGAATGAAATGCCGAACGGTGTTATCAAAGTCTTTCGCACGAAAAGCGTCTTTACATTTTTGTAGAACAGAACGTTGCTCTTTGGCTTTCAAAAGTGTGTCCAAAACCTGTGAAATGCGTGTTTGTGTTCGTTCGATCCGTTTAATCTCCATATTGATCGAAGACGCATTTTGAGAGGCTTTTTCAATCACAACACGGAAGTTCTCTGTGCGCTCTTGAAGGTTTGGCAATGACTGATCGATTAGTTTAACAACGTCTTGGATGGACTTTTCTATTTCATCAATTTCCTCCATCGCTCTCTTTTTCCAGTTTGTCATTCCATTTTTTTATATCTTCTCATCTACTCAAACCTTGCTCGCAACAATTTAACACATTATTTTTATTTATTTTTTATTTAATTAACGTTTCTTTTTTATTTAATGATTTACATTATATAGTTATAATAATTAACGCATCATCCACAATTTTTGTATTTTTAAAAGAATTACTCGTTAATTGAAATTATAATGTTAATAATTAGCTTCAACAATCTGATGTTCACCAAAAATGTTTTGAACTGAAAAACAAGTTGAACTTCAAAATCACACTTTTATGATGGACCAGCCGTTCTTGACAAACGACGAGAAGTTACTCACTCAAGTTATTCCGGAGAGCGCTGTTGCTTTTGACGATGAGAGTCCCTTTTCAGACACGGACTTAGAAATTTTTCGAAAGGAAGAGCAGAAAGACGCGCTGACGCTGCGGAAGTCGATTAAGAACGTCATCGACTTTTCGAGACGGAAATGGTTCTGTTTTGTGTTTCTGATTGGATTTGTCATATTTTCATTTGCGATATATTACGGAGACTGGAAGAAAGAGGCAATCGACGGAGTATCATGGAAAACGTTGCTAACGTTGTTGTCAATTGGAGTTATGATGACCATCATATTGAGCGAGTTGTACCACCCGGGCGTTGTTATGATGGCAATTGTCGGATTTCTCATATCGTGTAATGTCATCACACCGGCGCAAGGGTTTTCCGGTTTTGCGGACAAGTCGTTCATTACATTGATCGTCTCGTATATTCTCTCGGAGGCCATTGTGAAGAATAGGTCGTTGGAATTCATCACAAGACATGTGCTTCCAGAAACATACCAAACACGCGTGTGGCCATCACTGTTATTACTTGTCACTATTGTGGCCTTGTTGTCTGTTGTGATTGACAATATGCCCGTTGTAATGCTTGGGATGTCTGTCGTCAATTCATTCAAAAAGACTTCCGGCATTCCACTCAGTAAAGTCGTCCTTCCAATTTCTTTTGCAGCGATATTGGGTGGGATGAATTCAGTGCTTGGAAACTCATCGTTCCATCGAGCGAGAAAATTGTTGTTGGAGAAGGTCAATGAACTTGCAAAGAAAGGAGTACATCTCGACATAAAAATGCCTATTTTCGAAATATCAATGGCAACGTGTATCATCGCTATTCCAGCCCTCATATATTCAATTTTTGCAGACCGGATGCTGCCAAAGAGGAAGGATTTGACAACGCATATCACTAAGTTTGTTGCATTTTTATGTGACGCAGCCATACAATAATATTAACTGAAAGTAAAGTATATTACTTCTCGTTCAGAGTGACAGAAATGTCCCGATTTGTTGGACTCCCTATTGGGAGGACGGTCTTGATCAAACCACCTTGTGGCGTGTTGAGAACAATAAGAAGAGGAGCGACATATGAAGAAGTCACAGAAGACTTGATTGTACAAGCGAATGACATTTTGTGTTACACTGCTCCTTCACGGATATTGAACGACGTGCTAACGTACAACGGTATTGTTCCAGAAGACCCAACAATCCAAGATTTGGAAAGTACCAAAGTGTATGAAGTCTCACTGAACCCGGCCGACCCACTGATTGGTCAAAAAATCGATACATTATTTGAATTGAATGTCAGTGTATTGGGCGTGTCAATCAACGAAGAAAATTGGGAAAATGAGATCAAAACAATCGATATTTTATCTGCAACATCGACATACATTCTTTTGGCTAAGAGTGATCAAGAACTGCAAAGCGACACTTTTCATATCGTGACTGATATCGGAATTCAATTGCCAGCTCCGACAAACTTGTTGAAGATTCTGTTTCCGATATTGTGTCTGGTTATTCCGTGCATTCTCGAAGCGTTCAAAGTGACTTCTTTAGCAATTTCAGGCTTTGTAGGTGTATTAGTATTGATATTAAGTGGGTGTTTAACAGTGAAAGAGTTGTACGGGTCTATTGATGTACAAGTATTGTGTGTGCTTGGTGCGTCTTTTGGAGTGAGTTCTGCGATCGACAAGAGTAGTGTTGGCACGTTGCTTGTGCTCAGTGCAACGAAGTGGTTGTACCCGTTAGGCAAATTTGGGGTCTTGCTTGGCATCTTTGTTCCCACATTATTACTTGCGCAGCCCCTTGCAAATACGATGATTGTCGATATCATGTTCCCGGTGGTATGGAACATGTATTACGGTATCAACGACTCATCACCACATGGTGCTATTATCGGAATCAAATCGGCAATGTACACCATGATGATTGCTTCTTCGAGTTGCTTCTTAATGGAAATAGGGTATTCGACGCATCTAATAGTATGTCGTAAGGCGAAGTACACGATGTGGGAATTCTTTGTATTTGGATTGCCTGTGTTTGTTTGGGTTGTCCTCTGCGGCGCACTGCTACCGTACATCTTCTTCGAGGTGCGATCACAATAAATTTTAAATTTACATTCAATATTTTTTATTCTTCTCTCGAACAGTTTTGGACATTATAAGGCACAACAAGAAAAAGCATTTGACTTAATGGAAAACAGATTTGACTCATCGAAGGCGTAGACTTCTATTTGTCTGATGTGTGAATCTCTTCCACCGTTACTATTTTCTGTTATAACCAATTGAAGACATGACCCTCGACACTTCACTTTGGGATTCCGAGTTAGGTAACACCACCCTTCAGGATTTTCAGATTCAAACCACACATTGTCGATCATGTCATACATCGAAACACCAATTTTTAATATGAGTTTTGTCGGCGTGTAGGTCTCGTCTTGGGAATGTGATATGTACACCCGAACAAACTACTTTGTCATGTGTTTTTCTTTGTACATCAATAGAACAAACAGCAAAATTTTTGATTTCGTCGAATAAAAAAGTGATGGTGTGTGGGACGTTTCCATTGCTCTGCCAAAATGTGGTTTTATCATTGTCGAAAATGTTACTTAGACCATACCCAATTCTTGATGACGAAACTGTTACAAAGGCTTCTCTTGTGACTTCTTTTATAGTCGGATCGTTTAGAAGTTCCAAACTTTGGTCACTTGGTTCTGTTTCCATTACAATTCAACTATTATCAAAGTTATAGTTCTTTTTACTTCATTGATTAGTAAAATATATAATTAAATTAGAATATTATTGTTTATTAAAAATAATTATATATAAATAATAACACCTCTAATTTGTATATATAATTATTTAATTATATATTTATAATTAAATATTACTTTATATAAATTAATTAATATATCAATTCATAATAATATTTATTTAATAAAAAATATAATACAATTATAAATTATTAATAATATATATATTAATTAACTAAAATTTTTTAATATAAATTATTAGATTATAATTAATCATAATACATGTTCATTTATAATAAAATAGTAGTACTTTATAATAAAAGAAATAGATAGTATCTTATATTATATTCCAATGAAAAAGCGACAGCGAAAACACGAATTGAAAATACAAAAAAAACGATACACCATTCCCTAAAATCCCGACCAGTAGGCATTTCTAAGTACCTCTCTAAACCACAAAGACAAATCAATCTGAAATATCGTCCTACAAAACGTCTTTCTAACTCAAAAATCAATAAGATGATCGTCCTTAACGTCTCACTGTTTTTCAGAATCTGGGTTGCTTTTATTGGTCTTTGTTTGTTCTTTTTTTAATATAAATAAAGTCATAGTCCTCACTTGAAGTGATTTTCTTGACCGGATTAATCCACTTGTGTTGCAACGGATTTGGCTCGTTCAAGATTTCAGGAGTAAATACACAAGGCGCGATCGTATGCTCGATTGTTGCGTTGATTATGTTACTCTCTGGTCTTTGCACACTCCTTTCACCGTTTTTGGGATACATCCCATTCCCAGTCATCCGTAGATTTGGAAGCTTCTTCTCACCATATGTAGTTATTCCCTGGTTTTTCATTCATGGTGTTGTGTGTCTCTTCATGACGGGTTTGTATTTCAATATATGTTTTATATAAAAATACTCATATGAAGGTATATTCGGGTTGATTGTCGCAATCTTCTGCTTCATCACTGTTGTCGTGTCGATTGTTGGTATCTTCTTCAGTTTCTTCGCAGGACAAGATGACGAGGAGAAACACTAATTCATTTATTTTCGAGGTGTTTCATTTCTTTGTTATTGTTATTATAGTAAGTCTTAATTAATCATATAGTAATTGTAATTAACTAATACTTAATAGTTTATTTACCAATCCATTTACTTATTAACAGTAATGGTATAACAATAGTTCAATATTCTATTGTTTTATATAGTTATTACAACTAGTTAAAAGAAACTAAAAAAAAGAGATAAGAAAACAATGCAAGAACTGTCTTACCCACCTAACGTCCACTTGATTGATCAATTGGTTCATTACTCCGTCATTGGAACGAACGAACAAATAAACGAATCACAACAAATACTCTCGAAATTTGCCTCAACAAAGAATGGGATTCGTTCTGTCTATGAAATCCTGTCGAAGTCGTCCAATCAGTTGACTCATTTGTTTGCTTTTAATATTATCGCAACGACTCTTCATTCAAAGGAATTTTTGTACTACCCAGAACAGTGGAAACTCAAACTTTATCAATCAATAGAACGTTGGTACTGCGCGATCACACAACAAATGGACAATATCTTGACCGACAAAATTATTGACATTTTCACGTACTCCGTAATACTAAGAAAGGATGTCTCTGTCATTCGTGGTGTGATTCAAAACGGAACTATTCCAACAGTTTTTGTCCTCAAAACGTTACTGTCTTTCTATTACAACGATCCTCAATTCTTTGCAAATGCGTCATCGGATATCGCCACATACTCAATTACACATATACAAGTATTCCCCGTCGTTGTCTTAAAATTACTCGAGAAGTCGATGTCGAATCTAACACTCCAACAAGTGTTAAATATCTCACAACTTGTTTTACCATATCTGCAGGCATATGAAAGAGAAACGCTTGCAATGTTATCAGAGGCGTTTTCTAAAATTGTTTTACACACTCAAGCAATGAAACAAGTGCTTGTAGAACAGTTTGAAAAATTCAATTATCAATTCAAACCCTCCATCGAATTGGCAAATTGCCTCAACTCGATTCTGCCGGAGGTCTCTGCCCCGCCGAATCTTTTTAATTTGATGCTGACGTGTTTTGGGACACACGGAGCAATGAAGTATTTCAAGAGATATATCACATCAAATCCACTCACAACGACTTCACACCACTATTTGTTACTTCAAAAGGTGATTCAAATGATACCAGAACCTCCGAATGGATACTTTGTAGTTGACGATTTTGGATTTTTCGAGAATGTTGAAGTTGGAGGTGTTGGGTATGGGGAATACGTGGAGTTGTTAGTTGTCTTATGTGAGACGGGATGTGGCGAACGACTCATAGAAATTCTTTCGAGTTGTTTAGGTGCAGACAAGAAGGTGAACGGCGCGTTGCTCACAAAAACCATTTGGGCGATCAGTGGAGTTGCGACGAAGATCCCATACAAGACGGAGGCCTTTTTGTTTGTAAAAAGTCTCACGTATTTGCTCACCCTTTTTAGTGAGTTGCCCGACACCCCACTACGCACGACAATAGCGAAAGACGTGATGATGCTTGTCTCGAAATACCCGCGCTTCCTTAAACACAAGCCACAGATACTAGAAATTGTTTTAAAGAAGATCTTTGAATTTTGTGAAGACCCCCGGCTTGAGATAGAAGTCATAGCAGTTGGGACGTTTGTGGAAATAGCGAAGTACTGTGGTGAGGCGATTGTGAAAGACCCCAAATGTCTGAATGTGATATATAGAGGACATACGTCTGGGAGTAAGTTGTCTGGAGTCCTTCGAGGAGGGTTTTACGATGGGTTGGCGACGATATCGCGGGAGTTTGAAACGAATGATCCGATGTACTATGATTACATAGGTGTGATTAGTGAACAAGGGATTACTGGGTTGAAGGAGAGTAAAATGTATTGTCAAGATGATATCAACGAATTTGGGGTGATGCAGATTCTGTCGCATTTAATAACCGTTTGTCACTTAATACCGAAGTGCGGCAACACAAACTTCCCTGCATTTTTGACGGTGGTTGATTTGTTGAAATACTATTACATCCGTATTAGTGCAATTGCGAAGAAAGAGAGTCGAAGTATCGAAGTCACGCAACCACTCATGAACTTGATCATCTCATTTTTGGCAATGACAGTGACGAGAAATGAAGTGCGAGTTGTGTTGATTGAAGTTGTCTTTGAAGACATCAAGTCTATTCCACTGGAACTCATTTGTGTCCCATATATCGAGTGTTGCTCACAACTCATCCAATTCAGAAATTCGGAAATCATTGTGGAAAAGGTGTTTAATAATGTCATCGCAACGGTAATGCTCTCATCATCAGCTGAACTTCATGACGCTGTCTTTGATTTCATAGTGAGTCATTACCAGTATTGTAATCAACACTACAATTTGATCAAAGACGTGATTTTGAACATGTTGGTACCTAAACTGTTGTACGGACTGCAACGCGACAATATGAAGGCATGCGCCGCTCTTGAGACTTTGGCGTGTTACATCAAATTTGATATCTCAATTGTCCAAACAGTATTACTCTTGGTGTTACACGGGAAGGACTACAACTCACTCCTCAAAGTCCTTTTGAACTTTATGGAAAAGTCCCAGGTTGCGTTAGTTGGTGCCAACATCTCGGTGAATCTCAAAGTGCTTCAGTTTGTTCATTCCACTTTTGTTATCTACAAACTTTATAACGACAATAGGTATAATATATTTATAGTATATTTATTATAATTTATAGTAAATTGATGTGAAGGGAAGAAGCGATTAAAGTTGTATCAGTGCTGTATGACAGTGCAAAGCAGTCGTTAAACTCGTTTACGACGACAATAATATCGATACAGCTTGTGTAAGGTATTGAGTTTGAATTGAATGTATTCTTATTTTGAAGATTTGAATTAACTTGAAACAAAGAACTTAAAAAGGAAGGGCATTGTTAGTGAACTATGGTTGCCTTCACATCAGTATTTCTTTGCGTTGTATTTCCCTTTGTTCTGAGTGTTGAACTCAAGAAGTGTATGTACATTCCATACTCCACAGAGAAAAAGCAAATAACAATAGAGAAAGCGTTGTTCCATGAAAAGAAGTGTTACACACAAGGCATCTTTTTACAAGACGATATTCTTTATGAGTCGTGTGGGCAATATAATAACTCTGCGTTTTCGAAATACAAATATCCAGAGATGGAACTCCTCTCTTCGAAGCGTATAGAAGACAAATATTTCAGTGAAGGCATAGCAGCAACAAATGGCACTGTTGTCATGTTGACGTGGCGAGAACACGAGATCTTTCTCTTCAACCACAAGACTCTTGAGATCGAGCGGAAGATGACCTATCCATATCATGGGTGGGGTGCAACATCCATCAATTCCTCTGCACTTTATGTGACAGATGGTACTAACAAGATTCGTCGTATTGCAGTCACTCCGAGTGGTGTTGCACTTATTTCCGAATTTTTCGTTCGTCGTGGCAATAACTATGTGTCACAGTTGAATGACTTGTCATACTTTGACAAGCACTTTTACATCAATGTGTATTATGAAGACAAAATAGTCGTAGTCGATCCAACAACAGGTACCGTCGATGGTGAGATCTGGTGTAATGTAAAGCGAACTGGCAACGAAGAAGTTATGAATGGCATTGCAACGATCTCTCAAAACCAAATTCTTGTGACGGGGAAGTATTGGGACAAGATGTTTCTTTTAAGAATTGAGTGATTTCTTCCTCTTTTTCAATTCATTATTTTGAACAAAACTCTAAAAAGTAATTTAAAATAAATTGTCACGCCTAATACACAACTTCATGCGGTTGCTACAACTGTTTGTTTGGCCGCTTCTTCTTCTTTTTCTACTTTGGCTTCCTCCTTTTTCTCTTCTTTCTTCTCTTCACCCTTTTCCTCGGGGATACTCTCTTTCGTCTCCTCAGGCTTCGTCACCATGTACTTGAAACTTCTTAACATGTGTGGCGGTTCTTCTCCCTCTTTCCACTCAGGGTATGCAACATCACTCAACAGTTCTTGAATACGTTCCTCTGTTAACACTTCCCCTTTCTTTAATGTCACTAACTTCCCGCCAACTTCTATCTCTTCCCCATCTTTCTCTGCATCGTATTTCTCCCAATTCTCCCATTTGTAGCGCCACTGTTTGTCCTTGAAGTCAAAGAGTCTTCGGACGTGCTCTTCTTTATTGTCGACAACAAGCTTTCTCTCCGCTCGTTGGGCCTCTTCCAACGTAAATTTCTCTTCCATTGCAAGGGTTTGATCGTTCTTAATGATGGCGTCCGATACCTTCTTGAAGAGTTTCTCCGATTCAAATGGGTGTAACTTCTCAAATTCCCTGACAAGTCTGTGTTCCTTTGTATCCTTGAGTTCCTCGATCTTAAAGAAGCTCTTCTTTTCTTTTGTTCTCTTATCAGTGATGAAGAGTTCTTGGTCGTATCTTCCACTAATCTCATAGATGACATTCCCTTCGGGGTCTTTAATTGTTCCAGCAATTTGTCTGAAGTTGGACGAAGACCACATGGACATCGTCTTGAACTCAACAGATGCTTTGTACTTTGACTGTTTGCACTCGAAGTTGAGTAACCCGCCAATTTCCATCGTCAAAGGTGGAATGAAAATACCAGTGACAAGAGCCATAGGGAAGTTCCAAGTGTAATCCTCGTCCCACTTCAAAAACTTTGCATTGATCATTCCTTGAATCCCCGCAGACGCAGAAAGTCCGTTGAATGTTGTCACAAAGTCGAGCGATCCGGTACCAACCCACCCGGCTTGTCTGTTGCACGCATAAATGGAAGAAATGGGGG
>NW_004443648.1:188491-203040 GCF_000330505.1 Entamoeba invadens IP1 | reverse complement strand
TAGTAATTCTTTCAAGTGAAGTGCCTGGTCTTAACTGCTTCAAAATAGCCCAGATGATTGACTTTCCGTCACCTTTCTCCATTGCGTCGATGTAGTCTTGACTCTTTTCACCTTGTTGAACGTAGACAGTACCGTGAAGTTTTTCGATGTTTTCTGAGACAACTTTGATTGGTGTTGACATGTGCACTCTATGTTTTCTAGTTCATATGGGTTTATATAATAACTTAGAAGTGACGACTTTAAAAATGACAGCGTTGTCTCTTTAGATCAGAGCAAAGTAGTAGTTTTTTATAATTATATATCAGGCCTATTTCCCGAAAAAATAGATATTATATGGCTGCTGGAGTAAAAAGAAATTGGACAAAGTAAACAGGCCAAAAGGGGAAAAAGAACAGAACTTAATGATCTATTTTTATCAATTAATATAGTATATTAATTGCTTATTATTAGTTTTTTTATAGTTTGAAAAACACTTGTTGTGACCCAAAGTGATGATTAAAGATATATTGGTGTTATTTTATGTAAAAAATTCGGGAATTAAAATATATTTCATCGATGATTAATTTGAATCATGAGACTCAAATTGCCGCGCTATTGGTTTCCGATTCTTATATTATATTATTATAATTTAATTTTTCGGGATTTTGTAAAATAAAATGGGGAAGAAAAACAGAAAAAAAATAGTAGGGTTTATTTTATTCAATAAATTACAAAGAGAAAACAAGAGGAAAAAGTGGTATAAAAACACATTGTATTGATTCATTAAATCGGGGATTATAAAAAGGAATAAATAGGTTAAGTTTTTATTTGTTAAAAAAACTCATAAGAGAGTGGGATTGAAACGGCAAAAGTGTTAAATTTGTGAATATATTTATTCATCCCGTAACTAAGTAACAATCAATGTAATTATTCGATAATAATTCGAAAAATAACAACAAAATCAATTAGTAACAGCAAAAAAAACATAACCGCTTACATCATTACTTTGATGTGAAAACTGTCAAATCATAGAGTTCTCTAAATATCAAGTTTGAACTAATTGATTAATAAAAAAAAAGTCTAGTAACTAAAATCAATCTATTTATATTTAGTTAATTAAATGATTAATTAATGATTAAATTAGCTCTACTTTTATATGTAGAAATATAACATTTTCTTTTAAATCAAATGTTATTCAAAGTTCTTATTATTGATAACAAGAAATGAGGAAGAAGAACAAAGCAGTCAAGTTTACACTTTCATTAAGTTGAACACACAAAGAATACCAAAGTGTTAAGAAGCAAAGTATGACATCAAGTGCAACTTAACTGATATGAAAATGAACTTTGAATCAGCGAAATCTGTTTTAAGTTAGTTATTTAGGGTTAGTTGAACTAGAAAAAGAGTGGTGATGAATAAACAACAGCAGATCCAAGCAAAAGTGAAACAAGCGTTTTCTGCGTCGTTGAGTCCATTGACGCAAAATGTGATGATGTTGCTTATGGCGTGGATTATGGGGTCTTCTGTGAGTTACATTAGCATCATGTTTACTTTTATGTTGGTCTCCAACTTTTTTGCGTCACTTTCTAAGGTCAACGAAGTCTTTGCCAAATTTGATGTGCTAGAGCGTGGGATGTTACTGATTTTCAAAGGATTGTATATCTTATGTTCATCGACTACACTCCTTTTGGCTATTTATAAATTCAGTAACATGGGGATCCTCCCTAACAAACCTTCCGATTTCATTCCGTCACTCTCCGTGAGAGTCGTTTGTTCTTTCTTTGATTGTAAATACTTGTCAAAAGGTAGTAACAACAAGCCAGTACAACAAATCGTGATTTGACGCGTGCCAAAGTAATACAATAAAACTAAGTATGTTAAATTCTTTTTTATATGTGTTCCGCCTTTTCGATCCACGAGCAATTCGTCCTGAACAAATCGTTGATGTCTGTCTGTTTTGAAAGTTTGTCATTAAAATCTTTGCGTCGCTGTTGGTAGGAGTCTTGTTTTTTGACGGCTTCAAGGGATCGCTCGTTTTGTGCTATTTTTTGTTGAATTTCCGCTTTTGTGAGTTTTGTCTCACTCTCGTCACTCTGTGGTTTCCGTGGCTTTTTTTCTTTGTCTTTGTCAGACTTTTTAAAACTCAGCTTCTTTGACTTAACTTTTTCCATCTCTTAATATAGTTTTTTTATAGTTCAATCTTTAAAATCTCTTAGTTTTATTATAGTATAGTTAATTAAAATAATATATAAGAATTTTTTTAATTATTTTTTTATAGTTTTATTATTGTTTTTTGTATCTAAATTTACTATTGTTAAAACATTTAATGGTTATTGTATTGAATAATCAATTATAATTAAAAATTAAATAAATTATAAATTTTAGTATAACTTCAAATAATAGATATATAGTAAATTAATAATCACTTTATATATATATAATAACTTTAAATTTAATAAGAATAATTAACAATTTATTAAACACTCGAGTCGATTTTTTTTAAGTTTGTAATATTTTCCTTTTTCGTTGTTTTAATTTAGTAATGATAATTAATAAATTAAAAACTATCTAATTACTAGAACGACAAAATATGTTTTTAGTAACACAACCCCACATGAACTTTTGTTGTTTTTTAAAAATAATTAGTTTTCATCTATTTGAGTTATTATAGTTTAATAATAGTGTAATGTTATAAGATTGATTTTTTCGTTTTTTGTTTATAAAACAATAATTCAAAAAACCAATATTAAAAATAAAAAGTTACCATATTATAATATTTTTATTATGAAACTATGATTTTTAATTGTAATAAAATCGTGAAAATTGGATTTTTTCTTTCTTTAAAAATCTTTTATTTAATCATTAACATCATTGATTATTTCTTGTTCAAATTTGTGTAATACTCGGGTTGTTAAACCATTTTTTAAACATTTTTTCATCTACACAAATAAAAATTTTAAAAACGATTCGTCAAAGCAAATCGTTTCGATGAGTAACTTGTATTGAGTTCCAAAAATCTTTAAATCAGATCTATATTAACCAAGATATTTCCGCACCATTGATACTTCAAACCATTTGAATAATACACAATAGTAATATAATTACAATGTATAATAAACCATGAAACACTCGTCGAACATACGAACAAAAGTCAAATGACCGAAATAAAAATTGAAACTAAAAAAAAGTAAGATGATGAGTCTTTTATTTCGTTTCTTCTTTTTTCAAATAATTTTTGTGCATTTTGTAACTGCGTTTTGTGGGGATGGAGTTCGTGACGCCTTTGAAGAGGAGTGCGATAGTGGGAAGTTTTGTCTATCGAATTGTTTGTGTGCAGATGGGTATACTCCTCTCAACAAAGACACGTCTACCAACTGTGTTCCGTCTTGTGCCATTTCGGGATGTATTGAACAAAACAATGAGACTTGTTATACCCCAGACGAGTGTGGTTTATGTGATATAACTAAAGGGTATCGAAGTGATTGTCAAGGCTGTTTAGACGGGTATTTGGCACAAGGATATCTCAAATGTGAATCCTTCAACAAAACAACAGTAAAATCATGTAAGACTCTTCAAGCCGACGTGAACTATCACAATGAAGTCACTTTCGCCGAAAACACTGAGCAACAAATATTAACACTTAGTGGTAGTAATGCACAGATGAGTATGAACACGTGCTCCAAAAGACTCTTCTTACAACAACCCTATGCTCCAGGGTTTTGGATTAAGTTGAGTACTTCTGTTGATAAGTACATTGCTGTCGAGGCGGAAGAACATTACGACGCAGTTTCAATCGATTTCTTAGATACACAAGAAAATGCTGTTGGAGATGACACAGTTTTTGTTATATCGGATTGCCCAGACACTACAGAAATAGGTTCTACCTCAGTCCAGAAATGTTACGGACAAAACGACAATGTATCTCCATACATAAAATACTCGCGAATTGCCATGCTCTTCCAAAAAAACGTTGATTATTATATCTTCGTCCACAAACCATTTGGAAGCTTATTCCTTGCTGATGAAGTGACTAAAATTCTATTCACTCCAATAGTACACCCCTGTTCATACTTCTATAATACAGTCAATTGGCCTGAAATCGCAACAAATGGATTCACCGCGGTAGTCAACACGGCATATTCTGTGAGATCTGGGTCCGCTTGTATTCTAACTCAACAACTTGGGTCGTGGTATTACTTGGAAGGTGCAGATAGAAATGTCTTGATATCAACATGCAACTCGGAGACAGATTACTACACAGCAATTCACTTGGTTAAAAGACTTCATCAAACATCAATTAGTGAGACAGATGACTGTGGGTATCCCAGTGGTGAGAATCTGTTGGGTGTGACATGTGAGAGGTATGACACATCTGGATGCCCTGAACCAGGAAGTCACCACTCTTCCATGATGGTCAAATTATCGAAGGACTACGATTACTTTATTTATGCTGCTGTTGTATCTGAGAACAACGCTGCATTTAATTTGAGTATCACAACATTATGTCCATATGATTGTGGAGGAAATGGGGTGTGTGACAGAGTTACTCAAACTTGTATATGTGATGCAGGATACGTCTTGTTGACAGACACGTGTTCGCAATGTGGCAATGGAGTGTACAACGACGGAGAAGAGTGTGAAAAGACTGACGACCCTTACGTCGACTTAAATTGTGATTATACCACTTGCTCATGTAGAGAAGGATACTACCCAATGGACATTCTTGGGAAGACATATTGCGCTCCACCAACATGTAACAACAATAAAATAGATTCAAATGAAGAGTGTGATGGTGGACTTGGATGTCAGCACTGTATGTGTACTGAAGGATATGTACCGTATGAGAAGCCAAGACTTGGCTGTCTGAGCACATTATGTGGGAACAAAGAGTTAGATGACGATGAAGAAGTTTGTTCAATTAAATACCACCAATGAGTGACTTACAATATAGTGTGATGGAGGTGATGGGTGTTATGAGTGTGAATGTCAAGTTTGTCTCTTTGTATCACCAAACACACGAATAACACTGTAGGAAGATTGGTTCACTTGGAAAGAACTTTCATGTCAGCGCAAGCCGAAGTATGTCATTGATGTCTCGATAGCTGTTTGTGGTGTTGGGCTTTGGATCATTTTATACATCTTCTTGATGATTGGGTTCTTTGCTCGATACAACTACTTGACCGACTTGATTCTTTATGAACAACAAAAAGATGAACGATTCATGTTAGACTCGACCATCATCAAATTTAACAAAGAGAATGCGCAGTACATTGATATCAAGCAACCAAATAAATTGTTCCAATTTGATAACACCGAAATCTTGTTTGAAGACTGTAAGAACCACGTCGAAGTGGAAACGGAAACACAAGCGACTGTGAAGATCTATAACAACTCAAATGAGATAATGAGAGTTATTATGCACGGCGGAGAATATTCAAAGTACATTGTCTCATTTGACCCAGCTATGCAAAGCATCAGACCGGGACAATCTGCTGAAGTGAAGTGCAAATTGACGGTGAGTTGCACTTGTGTTTTAAAAGAGAAGATTCCCGTCACCGTTCGCTTTGGTAAATTCAAACAAATCATGCAAGAACTAGTCGAGGAGAATCCAAACTTGTTAGAGCTTCAGTCGCACTCTTCACAAAATTCAGAGATGTCGCACGACTCCAAGTCGAAGAGTTCGTCACTAGCAAACTCGAGAAATACACGGAACAAGTCATTTGTTAAAGAGACTGACAAATCAAAGTCCAAATCCAAATCACAAGATAAGAAGAAGGTGCAACCAAAGACTCCAAACAAATTTTATGTGTACTTAGACTTAAAAGTTGAATCTGCCTTGTCCACTCGACTTGATTTGGACGAAATCAATTTGATTCGACCACCAATTGGAGCCGGCACATTTGGAACTGTTTTCAGAGCAGAGTGGCGTGGTGTCGATGTCGCTGTCAAACAGATGAAGACTGATTTAGTCAATATTAGTGATCTTCTTCCTAACTTTATGCAAGAGGCGTCTATGATGGAGCGTATTCGATGTCAATACGTTGTCAATTACATTGGAAGTGTTACTACAACAGAGATATTATGTTTAGTGACTGAGTATTGTCCATTGGGATCTTTAAGAAAGTTCATGAGGAATTCCCCAACCGACATGACTACACATTTGAAGATTCGGTTCTGTCAAGACATTGCAAGAGGGATGGAATATTTGCATCAGAATGATATAGTCCATAGAGATTTGAAGACAGACAACGTCTTGGTAGTCTCTAAGAATCCGTACGACCCAGTCACAGCTAAAGTCACTGATTTTGGGACATCACGATCATTCATTGAAAGTTCACAGAAACTTGGTATTCAACATATTGGAACACCAATGTACATGGCGCCCGGTTTGTTTTATCTTTGTATTACTTGATTACAAAAGACTGACTCATAGAAATGACACTCCACAAAGATGAAGTCACTGAACAAATGACACTGAAGAGTGATGTGTATTCATTCTCGATTTGTATGTTGGAAATCTGGAAAGGAAAGGACTGCTATCCACAAGACAAATTCCCGGACGGAGAGTCCATTTTGAAGTTCGTGGGGAATGGAAAAAGACTCGATATCCCAGACGACTGTTTATTTAAAGAAACAATTACAAAGTGTTGGATGCAAACACCAAGAGACCGTCCACCATTCGATGAAGTGTCTATTATGCTCAACAAAATATATAAATTGTTTATGATGACTAACAAAGAAGGTTCGAATGAAAATTCAAAGAGAAAATCGCTCCTCCCACAGTCAGAGCAAACTACACAAAGCGTCGATACTAAAAATTTGAAGGAAGACACTTCCCTTTCCGACAAATCAGAGAAGTCTAAAAGTTCAAAGACATCAAAATCGTCAAAGAAGTCGAACAAATCAATAGAAGAGAGTAAAGAAAAGAGTAAAGAAGTCAAGGAAATGAAGGAAGTCGCAGAGAAGCCCAATGAAGAACCACAAGAGGGGAGAAAATCAATTGAGTCGAAAGGTTCAATCGACTTGAAAAAGAGTGCAAGTTCAGAGGATACAAATGTTTCTTCAAGCGCATCGTCTTTACGAATAGGTGGAGAGGGGTCTGATTTCTAAGATATGTCTTTGTTTCTTTTGTATTCGTTGGTAATAATGGAAATATTATTATTATTAATTATTTCCATTAATTAAATATAATAATAATAATAATAATAATAATAATAATAATAATAATAATAATAATAATAATAATAATAATAATAATAATAATAATAATAATAATAATAATAATAATAATAATAATAATAATAATAATAATAATAATAATAATAATAATAATAATAATAATAATAATAATAATAATATATATATTATTATAATATAATTATAATATTTATATTATATCATTTAATAATATAAATATTTAATAAATTAAATAATACAAGTATTGCCTCGTCATTGAAGATTGTTCAAAACAAAAATAAACATGTCTAATAAAAAACTATTAATATATACTATATAAGTCATGAAGTACAAGTGATGAGGTTTGAAAAAAAGAAAAAGACTATATAAAGAAAACTCTGAATAGAAAGTCAGACAATGCAAATTTTTGTGAAGACCCTTACTGGAAAGACCATCACATTGGAAGTCGAGCCAAATGATTCCATTGATGCCATTAAAGCAAAAATTCAAGAGAAGGAAGGTATTCCCCCAGATCAACAAAGACTTATTTTTGCGGGAAAGCAGCTTGAAGAAGGAAAGACCTTGTCTGACTATAACATCCAAAAGGAGTCCACACTTCACCTTGTTTTAAGGTTGAGAGGTGGCTATTAAATTCATTCGTCTCTTAGATTCGTATGGATTTGTAATTCATTGCTTCCATTATTACTGTTCTTAACTCTAATAATAATATAGTTCTTTATTAATTTAATACTAATAAAATGTACTGTCAAAATAAAACTATAACTTTATAGTATAATATTATTAATTATAGACAATCCAAAAAAGACTGAAAAAAGGTTGAATTAAATCACTTCTTCTCAAGCTTATCAAGTGCAGCATTGAGTCTGTCAAAAACACCATTGAACTCGTTGTTTAATGAGCCAGAAGTTTGTGGGGCGGTTATCCCTGTTTTTTCTAATGTACCGACTTGACCCTCAATCTTTTCGACTTGTTTCAAAATGGCATTGACTTGGTCGAATGTCTCTTTTGAGAGTTGTGCGGGGACTTCCTTCTCAACAATTTTCTCTACGACTTTCTCGACGACTTTTTCAACTATCTTCTCCTTGACTTCGACTTTTGGTTCAACCTTTTGCTCTTCTTTCTTTTCGACCTTTGGTTCTTCCTTCTTTGGTTCAACTTTTAGCTCTTCCTTTTTCTCCACCTTCTTTGGTTCTTCACCGTGGTGTTCTTCCCAATTTGCTGATGCCTTCTTGCACCCAAATCCTTCATCATAATTTCCTTTCTCTTTAAACATCTGAGCAAAATGAACTTTGCAGTAGAAGACGCCATGGTTCTTGGCAAAATTGGAACCACTTAACACCTTTTTACATACACTGCATTTGAAACAGGTTTTGTGCATGGTGACACCTTCAATAGAAATCGCTTCCATTGGGTACGCCTTCTTGTTGCAAACTGGGCAGAGTGACACTTCTTGTTAATATTATACTTGAGACATTGGTGTATAACAAACTGGTTTGATTTTCAAGTTTTTCTTTTGAATTTTTGAACCGCTTTTCAAGTTTTTGAAGAGTTTGAATCCATTTCTAAGTTAAAACTCTATGGAGTTTTACTTAGAAAGTGTTACTAACTAATATAGTTAATAGTATTAATATAGTATAGTTACCTCTTGAAATATAAATTTTTGACGACCTTGTTTTTTTATTTAGTTCATTAACGGTCGATAATTTGTTGAATAAATTCAACCAAACTTTCGGGATATAATTTCGGCGTTTTTAAATCGTTTGGACTTGGAAATAAATCAAATAGTATTTTCATATAATAAAATGTATTATAAATAAAATACTCATTATTTTCCTATGTATTATAATATAATTATATTTTAATATATAACAGTTGTTATTTATAATATAAATATTAATATTTCTTATTATATAATATAGATATAATAATAAACCAATAAACTAAAAATCAATAGTATGTATAATTATAAATAAAACATTAACAACTTTGTAATAATAAAATTATAAAATAGTAAATAATAATTACTATAACTCATAATAATTATATGATATATTTTTAATTGTTATTATACTATAATATGTATAAAAATATAAATTATTGATTATAATAAACTTTTTTTGGTTTAGGAAATATAATAATTATATCATTTATTATAATTTTTTGTTATAATTTTTAGGTGGTTCTGTTTTTGACGCAGAAGATGTTATGACAAGATTACTTCGAGTTATCAAGATGAAAATTTTTACCAAGAAACCAATATTGGTATTGATTATCTTTATTAATTATTAATACTAATATAATTAAATAGAAATGTTATGAATGTATTAAACTTATTTTATACAATTTGGCATTATTGTTTTTACAACCCAATTTTTAACTCAATAAAAAGTGAACTGGCTATACCAAAAGTTGTATGTTACTACTTACACTTTTAATCTACTCCGTCTACTCCAGTGAAGTGTATAGAATCACTCCAAAGACTTTTGATAAGGTCACAACGGGTGCAGATATTTTAATTCGGTTCTGCCCAATGTTAGATGCCGAGTGCAGAAGTACACAATCTTCTTTTGAGGGCTTGGCAGATTCATTTGAGGAGTACGACGACCTTGCTTTTGGTGAGTTCGACTGTTCGAAATATGCCGACTTTTGTGACGAACACAATCTGAGTAAGAAATGGCCTCTTTATGTAGCATACACTCAAAATGAGAATGGTGTTCAGCTTTATCCATGGGACCACGACGTGAACAAATTGAGTCGTTTCATCTATCAAGTCTTTCAATTGGTCAATTCCACACAATCATATATCAAGAGATTGACAAACAAAACCTTTGATAAATACATCAATGATGTCAACAAACAAGCTATAGTGTTATTCTATACATACACATGTTACTATGGCAGAGAGCAACTGGAGCTGTTCGAGAACATCGCAACAGGGTATGGCAACGAAAAGGACTTGGTCATTGCTGCTGTGGAGTGCACTTTTTACAAAGATTTGTGTGACTCGCAGAACGCAAAAGAACTTCCCGAGTTAAAGAAGTATTCGTTCACAGATAAACTCGCATTCCCCGTTCGCAGACCGAAAGACCAACAAGAACTCAGTGAAATCATCAACAAATTTTTCATGAAGGATCGAGACCAATACGGAAACAAGCCAGACACGTTCGGCACGTTCTACGAGTTCGACAAAGAAGCAGTCGACTTTATTCATCAAACACCAGAAGAACAAGAAAAAAGAATTCAGAAGTGCAGAGAGTTCATCGTCGGTAACACTTATGTCGATATTATGAGAAAGATCCAAAGCACTAAATCAATGGACTTCATTGATAATGAAATTCAAGAGATCCAATTCCATTTGAGTGCTCTCAGAAGCAACTACTCTCCAGCAGAGATCGACGATAAACAGCGCAGACTCAACGTTTTAAGGAAGTTCTTGTGAGCATTCAAATTAATGACATTTTCTATTTTAATAGTTTATTATTATTATATGATTTTACTAAGAAACTTTTTTGAAAAAGTTGAAGAAATGTGCAGAAAAAGATTGAAAGAACTCAAAATGCAAAAAGGAACTTAAAATGATCAACGTACGTCCAGTGACTTCTGTTGATTTACTCTCTCTTCAGAATTACACGCTTACGTCGTTTGAAGGGTATCCCCTCCAATACTATTACTTCCATTATTTGTCGTGGCCGTATATCATGTATGTTGCTGAGGATGACAAGAAGAGTATTGTTGGCCATATTATTCTGAAATGTGAGGACGGTATAAGTCTGAAAAACGTCATCTCAGTGACTTCTTTGAACGTCCAATTGTCTTCTCGGAATTGTGGAATTGGATCGTTATTACTTCGGATGGCTATTAACGCGGCTATAGAAGTCTACGGAGCAAGGTATTGCATGCTCCGTATTAATTTCGAAGACAACTTCTTGGTCCATTTCTTGGTCAACAAAAACGGCTTTGAACGTGTTGGCGAGGACTTCACATTCATCAAAAAACTCAAATTGGAAGATCAAATCGAATCTGATTGCACGGCGCTCTGTGCCGTGCAATGGAGGAAGAGTGTGATACGTGACGAGAAATGAAGAAGTGCTTCAATTAAAATAATTAACTTGTTTTCTCTTTAGGTTCTGTTGTGTCGACGTTTGCTTTACAGATGACAACACATAAGAAGAAAACAAAGAGTGTAAAGAAGACGTAGAAGAAGAAGATCTCTTGGAATGCAGTATCAAACGCTTTTCCTATTGTGTTGTAACACGTTGTAGTTGTCTGTGTGATGTTTGGAGCTGCACATGCTGAGGGGTTAAACGCTTTCCACCCACAGCAATTCGACTTCATTTCAACTTTGTGGAGCGCTTCGGAGCCATCTTCAAACTCATTCATTGAATATAAGGTATACCCAAAGACGGCACCAATAAGACCAAATATTAAGACTAAGACGGAACCAATGATCCCACAGATTTTGGGGCTCCGAGAAAAACAGAAGGAAGAAAGAAACATCGCGACAAAGAGTAATAATCCAACGACACAACCAAACGAGATGTATAATTTCCCCAATTTCTCTTCTAAAGTGACTTCAGTGTTTGAAAGTGACAAGTAGAAATTTACGGGGAAAAAAACTCCGACAATTATGCCAAATAAACTCAACAGAAGGATTGAAGTATTCGTTGGCATCTTTGATCTTTCTAGTACTTTCCTTAAAATTATTTTTTTGTTATACAATTTTGTTATATAAAACATAAAATGTTTTGTATAACATTTTAAATTTGTTAAAAAAAATATAAAAACATTTTAAATAACATAAATCAGTCCACCCGGTTTTGGGTCTTGGAAAGTATTTCTGACATCACCATTTGATACTTTGGGTTGAAAAGATTGTTGATGTTCTTTGGAATGATTGGAGCGCTTTTGTCGTTAGTGGTCACATGTTTGAGAAAGTAATGCTGAAATGGAAGAAAAGCAAAGGGATCGCTTTCTTTTCTTTTAAAAACAAAGTCTTTTTTGTCCGGAATAGCTGGAGAGCTCCTGTCGTTGACAAACTCAACATGCGAAAGGTTGCTCTTTGCACTGCGGATTTGTGAAGGCTGAACTTTTTGCATTTTTAGGTTCTCGTTCCACCAAAAATCTTTATATTTGTCAACTTCTCACTGACACATCAACTGTTCATCAAAACGAGACGAGATTTGTTCAGTTCGTCATCAAAACGGTAAAATCCGTTGGTTGTGTTTGTCAAAAACGAAACTATATGCTTTTTTTTATCGTTTTATTACTATATCATTTTTTTATTAAATATATAGTATATATTTAAGTATAATCAAATACTAATATAAAAATAGAACAAAGAGTAAAAACAAATAATAAGAAATAGTAAAAAACAATCAGTTCAATTTAGATTTTGACTGGAGGAACGAGTTCTGATGAGAGGCCAGGGAGCCCGAGTAAGTTCTTTCCTCTTCAAAAAGTCGGGACTTGACTGACGGGAGTTGTGATGGTGGAATGATCTTCCCGTCTGATGGGCAACTCACAATAGAAAGTGTCTTCTCTTTTTGTGTGGAGAGTCTCCGGATAGTTGACGCGGACGAGACTGATGACAGGTTCGACATTGTAGTTGTTGGTCCGTGTGTTTGTTGTTCCCATTTGAGGACTTCGTTTTGGTGTTTTCTTTCCGTCAAAATTACAGTTAATTATAATTTCTCATTTCTTTATAATTAAAAGTAACTAAAACAAACATTCTGCGAATTACAATGTATATCATTAAAGCTATAATCAGAACTGCAGCGACACAAAGAGCGTAGATGTGATACTCAGTCAACTCGAAATCTTCGAACCAAACCTTTAGGTTTTCTATGAGTTGCTGGAAAGTCACCATCTTGAATAACTTACAGTTCTCTCTTTTCTTTTTTATACCCTTCAAAATATAGTTTTTTATAATACATTTAACTAATTCAAAGCGTGTATTTTTATATAATACATCATAAACTATAAAACAACTATACTATATAGTTTTAATGAGTATTATTATTAGAATTCATCATTGGAAACTGGTTTGTATTTTTTTGATTGTTCGATGGAGAGAGCAGGAAAGTTATCAATTGAACTTCCGAAACCAGTTAGCCTTTCTCAGTTCAACAAACTCCTTCGTTTTGTTCGCAATGACGAATTTTTACAAATCACCAAATTTCAGGGTTTTGACGAATTTGGGCAAAAACGAAAAACCCATGAAATTCCAGTTGCCGTTGAATTTGTAGTTTCAAGAGCAATGAGAAACGAGTTTTACACACGTTTTGGGATCACACAAGAAAACGAAAGAGTAGGGAAGTACGGGAAAGTCGAGTTGATTTCAAGTAAAATTCAATGTAATTGGAGTCACGACAGAGTTGTTGTCTTTTTTGAAAGTGAATGTCCTGTTGGTGTTGATGTTGTTAATCTGAACAGATTTTCCCGAAACGAAGACAAGTTTATTCAAATGGTTGAGTTGATGAGTGACTTTTTGACAGCAAAAGAATTGGAATTTCTGACATCTCACAATAATGAGATTGACCGGCGGATTGAATTTTTTGGAATTCATTGGTGTATAAAAGAAGCAGTGTTAAAAACAACTGGAGATGGAATAACAGAGGAAATGAATAAAATAGTAATAACTGAGGTACCATTAATAAGAATTCAAGAGAGTCGACATGAGCTACAATTAAATACAAAAGAAACTCAATTTTGCGTCGAATGTGGAGGAGTTCAATTGTTTTGTAACTTGTTTCACATCAATACTCAATTTGTGTGTTGTTGTGCTTCTCTGAAGCAATATGACAATGTTACAATTCAATTCACCCACTTCTTGTCTGACTTATAATGGTATTATTATATTATTATTATATTACTATTGTTATTATTATAGTATTATAGTATTATAGTATTATAGTATTATAGTATTATAGTATTATAGTATTATAGTATTATAGTATTATAGTATTATAGTATTATAGTATTATATTGTTATATTGTTATATTGTTATATTATTATAGTATAATGTATAATACTATAATATATATCAAAGGTAACAATAAAGAAATACATTCGCACTAAGTTAAAGTCTACTCTTCTTGTATATTGACACATGGATTGGTGTGACATGGATTATTTAATACATTTCCACACTTCGTTCCTCTTGGGCATTTCAGGAAGCCTTTGAAAGAATCGGAACACATATAGAATTGGTCATTATGTTCGCCATCGTTCACACAATAATAACCATCTGACTGACATATCCCTTCATACTCATTATTGTTGTTGTCTATCTTTTTGACATCACTGTTGAATGTTCTTTTGATACTGAAACATGGCTGCTCATGGAAAGAATAATAGCCTTTAGTACCACACT